>NW_007248088.1:316413-320260 GCF_000164805.1 Carlito syrichta | reverse complement strand
TCCTTCTGCCTCAACCTTCCAAGTAGCTGGAACTACAGGCGCACACTACCACACCCGGCTCATTTTGATGTATTGTAGAGATGAGGTCTTGCCAAGTTGCCCAGGCGGGTCTCGAACCCACAGGCTCAGGCAATCCACTCACCTCAGCCCTTGTTTTGTTTTTCAGTGTTTGTGACTTCAGAACATAACCAGGTGGGCAACCTTCCCAACAAAAGTGAAAGATGAGAAGCTTAATGTAGAGTAAAATGTCTGAAGGTCTAAGTGAAGTGTTCATAGATTGGGAGTTCTACTCTTGGAAAGTGAGAGAAGAGGAGACCCTGTTACGTCGTAACAGAAAAAAGCCAGGGCAAAAAGTAGAATTCAAGTGCTTAGAAAATCTATGGCAAAATAGATTAATGTAACTTCTAAATGACTTCTCTGTTTCCTCTGTAGCACTTAGTTGATGACAGATGTTAGTACATTTAGATGTTTGAGTTGAATTTTTGTCAAGTAAGTATGAACAGTTGTGACTTGTAACTTGCCTGAAAAGAACTTAGTGCCCCTACAAAGGTGAAGGGAAGAAAATAGGAGAGAATGAAAATAGTTAGCAATCAGGTATTAAGAAATGAAGTATTTCCACTGCTAATCACTGAGAAGCAAAAACATGCTGCTGAAGAAGGATAAGAATAAGTTAAGGATTTAGTACTTTTCTACTTAGGGACTATCTTGTGGACCCCAGTAGAGATACTTTGTCTTCTGGCAGAGAAGTATAATTTGTAGGTGTTAGACACTAATTTAATGCTCTAGATGGTTTTCATATTTCTGTTTCCAAGAGTGGTAGGCAGTAGAATTCTCCAGTGCCTTTGGGAAAGTAAGCCACCCTCATAGAAAAGACTGTGCTAGAAACATCTTGTGCTACATGAGAGATTAAATAGTTGATGCGGTTTACTTCTACTATTCCTATATGGCGATTAAGTTATTGAGAGTAGGGTATGACAGTAATTTTCTATGCTTATTTGCAATACTCGAGTCAATAGAAATCTTTATGACCTCTACAATTATTTCCTGTAAACTTAGAATGAATGAACATGTTAAGGAAGTACTACCTTCAGGCGTGCCACTGTGCCTATAGTCTCAGCTACTCGGGAGGCTGAGACTATAGGAAAACTCGAGGCCGGGAGTTGGAGGTGCTAGTGTGCTATAATTGCACCTGGGAACAGCCACGGTACTGCAGCTTGACTGACATAGTGAGACTTTGTTTATTTAAAAAATAAAATAAAATACAAGGCACTACTTTGAGAAAAACAGTACTCTCTAGTTTTGTTTTTTGGTTTTTGGTTTTTTTTGAGTTGGAGTCTCACTCTTTCCCCCAGACTGGAGTGCAGTGACCGCTCCCAGCCATCTCAGCCTCGACCTGCTGGGCTCCGGCGATCCTTCCGCCTCAGCCTTCCAAGTAGCCGGAATTACAGGTGTGCACTATCACACCCGGCTGATTTTTGATTTATTGTAGAGATGAGGTCTCGCCAAGTTGCCCAGGCAGGTCTCAAACCCGCGGGCTCAGGCATTCCACTCACCTCAACCTCCCAAAGGCGCGGGATTACAGGCTGAGCCACCGAGCCCGGCTAGTACTCTCTAGTTTCAATGCTGTCTAGGACTGAAACTCTTTTTTTTTTTTTGAGTTGGAGTCTCCCTCTTGTTGCCTAGGCTAGAGTACAGTGACATGCTCACAGCCACGGCAGCCTCGACCTGCTGAGCTTAGGTGATCCTTCTGCCTTAACCTTCTAAGTAGCTGAAACTACACATGTCTCCATGCCCGGCTAGTTTTTTTGTGTGTGTGTGATTTATTGTAGAGACGAAGTCTCACCAAGTTGCCCAGGCTGGTCTCAACCCTCATGGCTCAGGCAATCCTCTCGTCTTGACCTTCCAAAGAGCTGGGATTATAGGCTAAGCACCGCACCCGGCCAAGTCTGAAATTCTTCTTCTCATTTCCTCTTGTATCTTGTGTATGACCCAGTCCCTATTCTGCTTTGTAAGGCAGTGTACCTAATTTTTAGCCAAAATTTTAATAAATACATATTCCCCAGATGGTAGTAAATACTTACTTCACTTATCAGTCACTCTTTTGTTTGTTGTTGTTGTTTTTGAGTCGGAGTCTCACTCTGTCGCTCAGGCTGGAGTACAGTGGCACACTCAGTGGCCACAGTAGCCTTGACCTACTGGACTCAGGTGATCCCTTCTGCCTCAGCCTTCCAAGTAGCTGGAAATACAGACATGCACCACCACATCTGCCAATTTTTGATTTATTGTAGAGATGAGGTCTCGACAAGTTGCCCAGGCTGGTCTCAAATCTGTGGGCTCAGGCAGTCCTCTCACCTTGGCTTCCCAAAATGCTGGAATTATAGGCGTGAGCCACCATGCTTGGCCAGTAACTAATTTGTAACTCCTGACTGAAAATGGATCCCCTCCTTGTTACAGAAATTATTTCATTTTAGGTTTGAGTACAGATTACCAGTTTGCAGAGACAACACCAGTACAACAGTAGCTAGGATGTAAGTCCTAATTTGTATATCAGAGATTCGAAGAATAAAATGATTGTCTTTGTATTGCTGCTTGATTGCATGGTGTATTCTTTCTAAATATGTTGCAAGGAACTCTCATCTCATAAAAAATTAGCTTTCCTTTTGACTAGTTGAACTATTCTGCACTTAATGAAAACAATTGTAACTTGACCATATGAATGAATTTTTACTGTTCTATGATATGATTTATAGTTGGAATAGTACATTTGGAACATCATGATCTGATTTCTCCAAATAGACTAAACCCACTCGAAACAGGCCTCTAGAGCGCTAACAGGAGAGGACTAATAGCTTAGATAAACTTTGGCTTGTTTTTTTGACTCCAGTAAATCATTTAAGTGTAGCTTAAAACTTTAGCCATATTTCAGTGTAAAGATGACTTTTTAAAAAAAGCAACCTTTTAGCCTTAGTAGTGGTTCGAATTTTGGTCTACTTGCTCTCTGAGTCCCAAGGTACACAGTCATGTGCTGCATAATGATGGTGTTCCCATAAGATTATAATACTGTATCTTTGCTGTACCTTTTCTATGTTTAGGTACACTTAGATACACAAATACTTACCATTGTGTTATAGTTGCCTACAGTATTCAGTATAATAACGTGCTGCAAGGCTTTGCTTGGTGGCTCAGTCTATAATCCCAGCACTTGGGAGGCTACGGTGAGTGGATTGCCTGAGCCCATGGGTTCGAGACCCGCCTGGGCAACTTGGCAAGACCTCTACAGCACATTATTTTGCGTGTGTGTGTGTTGGAGTCTCACTCTGTCACCCAGACTGGAGTGCATTGGCACACTCCCGGCCCCCACAGCTTCAACCTGCTGAGCTCTGGTGATCCTTCCTCCTCAGCCTTCCAAGTAGCTGGAACTACAGGCGCGCGCTACCACGCCCAGCTAATTTTTTATTTAAAACAATAGACTACACCATATACTTTATGTGTGTAGTAAGCTAGACTATCTAGGTTTGTATAAGTCCACTTTGATGTTCACACAGTGATGAAATTGCCTAAGGATGCACTTTTTAGAGCATAACCCTGTCATTAAGTGATACATGACTGTACGTTAAAATTGGCTCCCAAAATTTAGTAAGTTACTTAAAAATTTTGTGAGGCGCTGGGCTCAGTGGCTCAGCCTGTAATCCCGCGCTTTGGGAGGCCGAGGTGAGTGGGTTGCCTGAGCCCGTGGGTTCGCGACCCGTCCGGGCAACTTGGGGAGACCTCATCTCTACAATAAATCAAAAATTAGCCAGGCGTGGTAGCGTGTGCCTATAGTTCCAGCTACTTGGAAGACTGAGGC
>NW_007248088.1:295792-316062 GCF_000164805.1 Carlito syrichta | reverse complement strand
GGCGGGTCTCGAACCCGCAGGCTCAGGCAATCCACTCACCTCAGCCTCCCAAAGGCACGGCATTACAGGCTGAGCCACCGAGCCCGGCTTGATTTTTGATTTATTGTAGGGATGAGGTCTCGCCAAGTTGCCCGGGCGGGTCTTGAACCTGCGGACTCAGGCAATCACTCACCTCAGCCTCCCAAAGGTGCGGGATTACAGGCTGAGCCACCGAGCCCGGCTGCCTTTAAGCTTTTAGTTATAATTCATCTGAACTATTTCCTGAGTCCAGATAGATAATCAGTTCTTGTGATTTGATCCTCCTAGACATTTATCTGTTGCATCTCTTTTGTATCTATATTGTATATTCTTAGTCTTCTTTTTTTCTTTCTTGTTTTATTTTTTGAATTGAGGTCTCTGTTGCCTAGGCTGGAATGCAGTGGCACAATCACAGCTCACCGCAACCTTCACCTCTTGTGCTTAGATGATCCTTCCACCTCAATCTCCTGAGTAGCTGAGACTACAGGCATGTGCCACCATACCTGTCTTATTTTATTATATTTTTATAGAGATGAGTTCTTGCTATGTTGTCTAGGCTGACCTCAGACTCCTGGGTTCAAGCACTCCTCCCATAGGCCTCCCAAAGTGCTGAGATTACAGGCATTAGCCAACATATCTGGCCTTTCTTTCTTTTTGTAAATGTAACCCT
Source organism: Carlito syrichta (assembly GCF_000164805.1). NCBI lineage: Eukaryota > Metazoa > Chordata > Mammalia > Primates > Tarsiidae > Carlito > Carlito syrichta. Next base: position 315,374 of record NW_007248088.1, on the reverse strand, counting down.
TTGCACTCAGATATTCTCTCTGAGGGGACATTGTAACTCTAGCAAACTACTTGGATGTCCCCTCTCAAGGCACATAAAGAGATTGCTGGTGATTATACAGAAAAAACTTATGCTAGCACAGATTTAAAAAAAAAAAATTTTTTTTTTGAATAGGAGTCTCACTCTGTTGCCCGGGCTGGAGTGCAGTGGCATGCTCACGGCCACCACGGCCTCGACCTGCTGGACTCAGGCGATCCTTCTGCCTCAAACTTCCAAGTAGCTGGAACTGCTGGTGTGCACTATCAGCCCTGGCTTATTTTTTGCTTTGTTGTAGAGACGAGATCTCACCAAGTTGCCCAGGCTGGTCTCAAACCCCTGAGCTCGGGCAGTCCTCTCTTCGGCCTCCCAAAGTGCTGAGATTACGGGCTTAAGCCACTGCACTCAGCCCAAATTTTTCAAAAATGTATGTTCCTGAAGTTTTCCATTCAAATTGCACAAAAGAGCAAATAAAAGGATGGATATATACTGAGATATGATTGACCGGTTGAGAAGTAGTTTTTAGGAATCATAAGTATGTCCTTCTACTTTGTCTTTGAACAACAGACTGTACAATAAATCACATAGTATTAATGTGGGAGGAAGAAAACAAGACTGCATTGGTTGTAAATAGAAAAACAGGTGGAAGATGTCAAACAAATTACTGTTGTACAACATGTTATCAGTGAACCTGCAATGCACGTCAGTGACTATTTCACACATTACCACACGTTTTAAAAATGGATATAAAATTTTGATTTTTTTTGTCATGAGTTCCTCAATGTCCGAAATTTCATCATAAGCCAAATATCATTATAATAAAATAGTTCATTCCAAAGCTACTTAATATGAAATGACTAGTTTCTTACCATTTTGTTAAAAAGTGTGGCCTAGTTGCTGATAGGTAACCCATGAGATGTCTCTTAGTGCAAAGGACTATATCTTTTTCCTTTACTTGTCTCTGACTTGAAGCTCATGCCCTTAGCCTTTAAAAAGAAGTCCTGGATGAAACTGAGTAAAAATCATACATGCCTGTCAGGGATTTTATATTATTTAACTTCAGGGCCAGGTGCAGTGACTTATGTCTATAATCCCAGCATTTTGGGTGGACGGGGTGACAGGATTGCTTGAACTCAAGAGTTTGAGACCAGCCTAGGCAACATAATGAGACCTTGTCCCTACAAAACATTTAAAAATTAGCCAGGCGTGATGGCACGCACCTGTAGTCCCAGCTATTTGGGAGACTGAGGCAGAAGGATCACCTGAACCCAGCAGGTCATGCTGCTGCACTCCAGGACAACAGAGTGAGACTTACTCAAAAAAAGTAAAATGAAATAAAAATATATTTTTTGACTTCAATTGTATTTGGCTAATATTTTCCTTAATCTGATGGCTAAAGCGGCCATTGGCAAAGCAAGCATGGTTATCCTGTTGAACTGGACTTTTGAGTGTTGGCCCAGAAAAGCTCAAGACATCATGATATAGTAGAAGTTATATGGACTTTGTAACTAGTCTCTACTATTGTTAGCTGAATGAATGACTCCATTTAAATGTTTAAATTTTACTGAGTTAATTTCCATATCCAGAAAATGGTGGAAAGATCCTACCTTCCTGATTTGTTATGTGGACTAAATAAAGCACTAAATGTTTGGTACATTAAATGCTCAGTGAATGTAGATCTTTTCCTTAATACTTTAAAGAGGCCGGGCATGGTGGCTCATGCCTGTAATCCTAACACTTTGGGAGGCAGAGGCAAGAGGATTGCCTGAGTCCACGGGTTCAAGACCAGCCTGGGCAGCATGGCAAGACCTTGTCTCTACAATAAACCAAAAAATCAGCATGGCATGGTGGCACATGACTATGGTTCCAGCTACTTGGAAGGCTGAAGCGGAAGGATCACCTGAGCTCAGGAGGTCGAGGCTGTGGTGGCCGTGAGCATGCCATTGCACTCTAGCCTGGATGACAGTGAGACTCTGATTCAAGATGGTAATAATAATAATAATACTTTAGAGAACTTAGTGTTCTTTAGGGCATTACAACTTGGATAATACTTAATAGTAAATTTTTTTTTGAATCAGAATCTCACTCTGTCACCCAGGCTGGAGTGTAGCGGCATGCTAACGACTACCACAGCCATGACCTGCTGGACTCAGGTGATCCTTCCACCTCATCCTTTCAAGTAGCTGGAACCACAGGCAGGTCTACTACGCCTGGCTAATTTTTTGATTTATTGTAGAGAGGAAGTCTTGCCAAGTCTGGTCTTGAACCCCTGGACTCAGGTAATCCTCTCACCTCTGCCTCCCAAAGTGCTGGGATTGCAGGTGTGAGCCACCTGCGCCCGTCCAGATTTTTTTTTTTTTTTTAGTTGGAGTCTCCGTCACCCAGGCCGAAGTGCAGTGGCCTACTCACGGCCACTTGCAGCCTCAACCTGCTGCGCTCAGGCAATCATTCCACCTCAGCCTCCCTAGTAGCTGGAATTACAGGCATTATACTACCAAGCCCAGCTTATTTTTAGATTTGTTGTAGAGATGAGGTCTCACCAAGTTGCCTAGGCTGGTCTTGAACCCCTGAGCTCAGGCAATCCTCTCACCTTGGTCTCCCAAAGTGCTGTAATTACAGGCTTAAGCCACCAGGCCCAGTGAAATATTTTTAAATTTAGTTTTCAGCTCATACAATCAGCTACTTTTGGTTTTGGGTGATTATGATTTAGCTGTAAAGGGTCTCTGTCTGCTGTGTACTATATAATTATTAGTTCTTCAAGGCCCTGAAGAAAAATATCTGTTGGTTTGAAAGCATCTGTAGTACCTCTGGATTACTAATCAATCCAGTATATAGAGGCAGATATTATAGTTAGCATAAAGTACTATCTTAGCCTCTGAAATGTTGAAGAATTGACTCATGGATAATGGTAATTACTACAGACAACTTAATTGTATATAAGCTTTTTTTTTTTTGAGTTGTAGTCTCATTCTGTTGCCCAGGCTGGAATGCAGTGAAATGCTCACAGCCACCTGAGCCTCGACCTGCTGGTCTCAGTTGATCCTTCCACATTAACCTTCCAAGTAACGGGTTTCGCAGGCATATGTCACTACCCCCAGCTAATTTCTTGATTTATTGTAGAGATGAGGTCTCTCCATGTTGCTCAGGCTGGTCTCGAACCCCTGAGCTTAGGCAATCCTCTTGCCTCCGCCTCCCAAAGTACTGGTATTACAGGCTTGAGCCACCGTGCCCGGAATAGAAGCTTTTTATATATTACCTGAAAGACTGATAAAAATTGACCAGTGTTTAAGTGCAGTCAGATGTGTTTAGCAGACTTCAATGGGCATGTTCTTGGAATGGTTGTTAAAAAATAGACAGTCTTCCTTACCCTTGTCAACATTGAACTAGTGAGCTTCAGTTTGAAATTCATAATTGGTCTCTTGTGGAAATGTGATGAATGAGAGGAAAATTCCTTGCCACATTTATCACAGACATCATGTTTTCCTTTATGTGCTAAAATGATAGCAGTACCTAGATCTGGAGACCTCTGATGGGCTCCTGTTAAGACCAACTTATTGTGACTGAGGTGGTACAATATCAGCCACTTGAAATTGAATTTGTGTAGATACATCATTTTCTTTGTAGTTTGTAAGTTATCGAATACTTATGCCAGAGGACAGTATTGCCTACTTGAGATTTCACTCAGTATTAGTTTTCTGAAAATTGAAATTTGTGTTATATTGCTCAGGAAAACCTGGTTTTTACAAGTTTCTTTTGAGTAGGGTAGAGATGAGTTTTCTCTATATTCCCTAAATTCTAGAAGCGTTAATATTTAAGAAAAACAAGGGCTTTGAGGGAGACTCTGATGGAGGCAGTATAATTATGATTTGGGTTTCAGAGATCCAAATGAGGCAAGCATTTGGGATGTTATGTCAGTAGATTATCAGTTGAAATCCATTCCCTCCTTGTTATTCTTTGTTACTTTTTATAAATAAGCTAGTTCCTGAGATAGACAAAGATGCTCTAGCAAAAGTAGATTTCCGACAAAACCATTACCGCTACCCTCCTTCCTCTTTGGTTTGCTTGGATTTTTTTTCTCTGCTACTTTCTGACCCTTTATCAGTACTTTGGGTAATGAAAACTCCTTAAAAGATGGAGATAGTTGCTCTGAAACAGTAAAAGGGAAATTAATCAGTGGACCAGTGTCTAGCATCTGGACCTGTCTATAAAATGATATAGGATGTGTGATAAGTGGTGTATGATGGATGAGTTGGTACTGGAATGCAGAGTAAAGAGTGTTGTAGCTGTGACAAGAACAGTGAAACAATATTGCAGACATACTGTGACTGGGCCTAAGTCATTTTTAAAATTTTCTTTTTTTTTTTGAATCTGGCTCTCTGTTGCCTAGGCTGGAGTACAGTGGCATGCTCACACCACCTTCTGGACTCAGGTGATCCTTCTGCCTCAACCTTCCAAGTAACTGAAATCACAGGCGTGTGCCACCACGCTCAGCTTATGTTTTGATTTATTGTAGGGACAAGGTTTTGCCAAGTTGCCCAGGCTGGTCTTGAATCCATGGGATTAGGCAGTCCTCTCGCCTCAGCCTCTCAAAGTGGTGGGATTACAGGTGTGAGCCACTGAGTCTGACAAAAAATTTATTTTTCATTAAGAAAAAATTGTGGTAAAATACACATAGCAAAGCCCTAAGCCATTTTAAGGGTGTGCATGTACTGTCATGTCTGCTTTTTTGTGAAACCTTGCTATGATTTGTGTTAGGTGTGGATTCAACTGCCCTGAATGGTGTTAATTGAAAGGGATAAAATCAAATATCTACCTGTGGGACAGCATCAAGAAAAAATCTTTAATGAATACCCCTAGTGTCTTATCAGTACCTGTTCCCTAACACTAGCAACAAGGATAAAGAAAAGGAGCTTGGCGGGCAGTATGACTTCGTTTTGTGATTTAGGGTATGCTTTGGTGTTGATACTGTAATTTCCTGTCTTAGATGTTGGCTTTGGAAACTAAACAGTTAAAGCATCATGATTTGAGAGGAAACTAGCTCTCATGAATGAAGGCAAAGTTTGGCCCTAAGCCAGAATAATGGGGGGATAGTTAGGGTGGGGAGACTAACTGACTTTTGTACCACAAACGACTTTAAGAAATTAAGAGATAATTTCATGTCCTGAGGTTATAAACCGGCTACAACTGGTTTTTCTCTCCCTCCCTCCTGCCCCCGCTAGGCATCATGGGTAAAAGTAAGCATCCCCTGTTTCTTTTGTTTAATATAACAGTACGCCATGTGATTGGCAGGGCAGTGCCCACTTGGAGACCGGGTTTGTGTAGGTCTGTCAAGGGAACTGGCATGTATGGGACCACCCCGTGCTACAGAAAGAGCTTCTCTTACGATAGAAAAGAGAAAGGGGACCCTAACACACACACACACACACACACACACACACACACACACACACACACACACACACACACACACACACAACCTAAACCCATCTCTTATTATTTTCTTCCTTATACTGTTGTTCTGTTTCCCCCTTTCTTGTCTCTCACTTTCACTGAAGCTAGAAGAGGGAGCAGAAAAATGTGTACCTGTAAGTACTTTTAACATCTTGCTCCCCCCACCTCATTTTTTCTTTTTCTAAAAGCAGAGACTCAAAATTGCTCAGAGTTCTCCAGAGTGGTTTCCTGACTATGTGTAGAAGGTGACAGGTTGACGTTTCTAATGAGATTGAAGCAATAAACTCTGTGGTTTTTAAAAATTTGTTGCAGAATTATTGTTTCTCATACAAAGCTCCTTTCTGTTTGGATTCTCTTTCCCTCTGCTTTATCTGTTTGCTGTAATGGTAAGGGTTTTGGGCTTCTTGTCTTCGAACTGAAGCAGAAGGAAGAGTGTTATATTAAGGTTTTCTCCTCCTTTCTCTCACTGTCTCTCTTTAAAATTTCTTTTGTCTGTAGCAATGATGGTTCTAGCTCCCCCTTACTCTCTCCCCCCTCCCCTTTTCCATGTCAGCTTCAACCCTGCTCTGTGAATGGAGTCAACCAGCTGACTGAGTGCTGGCATCATGCCAGGGGCTGCAAAGCAATGAGAATGTGCGCGCGCTCGCGTGTGTAAGTGTATACAGAACACAAAGGGAAAGGCCTGCAGTCTAGGAAATCACAGGCTATTATATAAGGAAGTCTGCGTCATCTCTGCTTGCTTGGGCTGATGGACAAGGAGAGGAAGGAGGCTTAGAACAAGAAAAATACTCTTTTGACACACACATGCTTTTTCCCTTACTGTCTTTAAAAAAATAGGTATTATGGCAAAATGAGAGAGAGCTGTGTACAAGTAGTAGTGACCATGTTCCTAGTGGAAGTAGTAACCTTTGGGAGGTGAAGCAGTTTGTTCTGGATCTCTTTCTGTCCCCATTCAGTGGTATATGTGCTTGAAGATGGTGATGACTAGAAGAGAAATGCCACCTGAATTTTATAGCTGTAATTTGTTAAAATACTTTGAGAGAAGGGTGGGAGAGGGGGACAGGCCAAACTTGTTTCTGGTTATTCACAATTGCTAAGGAGACAGTGCATAAGTGGGTGAGCAGAGTTGCTCTTAGGGAGAAGCAAAAAGCCAGGTAACAGAGCAAGTAATACCTATTAGTTACTCGTTTGAGTGTCCTCCTTCCTTTTTTCTTTCTTGTTCTATTTAGTATTATGAAAATGCAGTATTCTTCCCCTGCCATCTGCTGCAGAATTAGAATTGTACAACAGGAAAATCAAACAGCACATGGAAGGAAGGAAAAATTAGAGATTGTTTGCTCTTAGTGTCCAGACGTTGCAAGTGTTAGAATTTTAGGTTTCAGTTGGAATGATTGTATCTTTCATTGGCCATTAGAAGATCAGCATCCATTTAGAAATTACAATTCTGGCCGGACTCGGTGGCTCAGCCTGTAATCCCAGCCCTTTGGGAGGCCGAGGCAAGTGGATTGCCTGAGCCTGCAGGTTCAAGACCCACCTGGGCAACTTGGCGAGACCTTGTCTGTACAATAAATAAAAAAACTAGCCAGGCATGGTAGCACATGCCTATATTTCTGGCTACTTGGAAGGCTGAGAAAGAAGGATCACTGGAACCCAGCAGGTCGAGGCGGCCGTGACTGAGAGTGTGCCACTGCGCTTCAGTCTGGGTGACAGAGTGAGACTCCACCTCAAAACAAAAAAAAAAGAAAAGAAATTATAGTTCTGCTGACTTTACCATGGTGCCTTTTTTTCTTAATTTCTCTTTTTGTGCTTCCTGAGGTGTGATGTGTATGGAGTTGCTTTTGTGTTAGGTGGAAATGAAAAAGTGAATAAACAGAGGGTCATACTGTTACAGTTGGTTTTATGTGAGTTTATTTTTTGCCTCTGTCTGACCACTCCAAATAACAATGCTATGTGCAAGGATTGGGTAGCGAGCATTTGGGGGAGAAAATTCCCTGAAAGAGAACTTCAGAGCTCGTTTATCCTATAGCAAGTGTTTGTCAGGTGCAGTCTAGAGAGAGTGCCTTAATTTGATTGGTAATTTGTATCTTTTTATTAAAGCATATGAATTTGTGTTCTTGTCACATCTTCACAAGCAACAATCTTTGAGTATCTATAATTATCTGTGCTTGTTTCCTTTTTTAAGGAGGTGCATAATGAGGTTATACTGTCTTTAAGGATTGTAGGATGGGATCTACCAGAGTGACTGGGCTACTTATTCCCCAGGCCACCCACAGTTATTTCCCTGCCCCAAATAGTTGGAGCTACTATCCCAAGTTTCCTTTATCAGTGAATTAAAAGGAGATTATTTCCTAATGAAAGACGAAATAGTAACAGACAAGCCTTGCTTAATTCCAGGAGCTAAAGAATTATCCAGAGTTACTGTGGGTTTCCTTAGTTCTTAGAAGTAATAACTACTTTTTTTTAGTTATTATCCTCTTTTAGTACTGCATTGTAGTGCTCTCCATTGGAACCAGGCATTTTACTTGTATACATGTTTGATATTGTCATGTTTTACCTGTTATATTGCTTTACGTTAAATGTAAAGGGAAGAGAAGAGGTGAGACTTACTTCATTCCTTATTATCTTATGTAGTTTAAGATTCTGTCTATGTGATGCTTGCTTACTGGACTGGTTTCAAAGAAGGCTTCTTGCTTTTTTTGTGTTGGAGTCTCACTCTATTGCACAGGCTGGAGTGCAGTGGCATTCTCACAGCCACCGCAGCCTCGACCTGCTGGGCTCAGGTGGTCCTTCCACCTTAGCTTTCTGAGTAGTTGGAACCACAGGCATGCACCACCATGCCCAGCTTATTTTTTGATTTATTGTAGAGACAAGGTCTTGCCAAGTTGCCCAAGCTGGTCTTGAACCTGTGGGCTCAGGCAGTCCTCTCGCCTCTGCCTCGGATTACAGGCGTGAGCCACTGTGCCCAGCTTGCATCCTTTGTTTTTAACTTTTCTCTTGGTGTTTGAAGCCAGATTAGTAAGGATAATCTTAGTGGTTAGGTAGTCATAATCAATGAGGCATAAAACAGTACATTCTTTTAATGGATAGATTTTTTTTAATTTTTAATTTTTTCTTAACTCTTATAGATCTTAGCTGTTGTTTAGGGGTGACTGAAGAATAGTTTTGAAGGGCATGTGAAATCTGCCCTCAGACCACCTCTGTTTCTTTCATTCTTTAAAAACAATTTTTTATTTTATTTATTTATTTATTTTTTCTAATAGATACAGTTATCACTTTGTTGCCCAGGCTGATTTCAAACTTCTGGACTCAGGTGATCTCTTTGGCCTCCCAAAGTGCTAGGATTACAGGCATGAGCCACCATGCCTGGCCTGTTTCTTTTATTCGAGTATCACCTGACCTAAAGGGTGTCTGGCAGATTTCCTTTTATATATGTAGGAACTTTTACACTGTTTTATTATAAGGATACAGAATTAGAGGGCTGTTTACCTTCTATTTATTACCTTTTAGGCAGCATATCCTGCCTTGTCATATTTAACCATAGGGACCTTTACGATCCTTGGTGCTTATTACTAAACAATATGTCACCTAGAGCAATCACCTAGCTTCTTCCATTCAAGGGTGTGAGCCAAAGGTTTGTGTAGTAAACTCAACAATATAGAAAATACACTATAAGAGCAAGTAAACAACAGTCTGTTGTAAGAATTACTGTCTTATCAGTGTGGTTGGATCAAAAACCTAAAAATGGCAGTATAGATAGATAGCATAGCATCACATTTAAGAACATGGACTCTGCAGTAAAACAGGCCTTTGTTTTAAACAGGCTGAGGCATTTACAGACTGTGTCCTTGTAAAGTTACTTAGTATCTGTTTCTCTTTTCTCCTCTGTAAAAGGATACTTATTATGCCTTCTTTAAAGGGCTTAAATGAGATAATGCATTATTTTAGCACAATGTCTAGCAAATAGTAAGAGCTCAATGAATGTTGGCAAGTATTATTAATATTTTTGTCTTTTGGGTTTGCTTACTACTATTTTCATTGTTCTTATTGGTTTCTTTTAAACACTCTGTGGCTACCTCTTTTTTTTAATTCTTGCAGGTCTTTGAGTTAGACTGGGTTGATTGGCCTATATGTAGGAAGAGTTTAGATCAGCAAAACCACAGCTGCTCCCTATTTTTATAAATATAGCTTTGTTGGAACACAGCCACACCCACTTGCTTACAAAAGCAAAGTTCAGTAGCTGGCCTTCAAAATCTAAATTATTTACTATTTGGTTCTTTACAGAAAAGGTTTTAAGACCCCTGGTCTAGATCTAGAGTCTGTTTTTTCCTGGAAAGGTGACCCAAGAAGCAAGTTCTGGAAATCAAAAGAGAAGTGTTTAAAATAGACTAGAATTATATTTGTTTGTTTGTTTGTTTGTTTGTTTGTTTGTTTTTGAGTTGAAGTCTCACTCTGTTGCCCAGACTGGAGTGCAGTGACTTGCTCCCGGCCACTGTAGCTTCCACCTGCTGGGCTCTGGCAATCCTTCTGCCTCAGCCTTCCAAGGAGCTGAAAGTACAGGTGTGCACTACCACGCCCGGCTAATTTTTGATTTATTATAGAGATGAGGTCTTGCCAAGTTGCCTGGGTGGATCTTGAACCCGTGGGCTCAGGCAATCCACTTTGCCTCAGCTTCCCAAAGTCCTGGGATTACAAACTGAGCCATATTTATTTATTTTTTGAGTTGGGGTCTCACTTTGTCTCCCAGACTGGAGGGCAGTGGCATGATCACAGCACACTGCAGCCTTGGCCTCCTGGATTTAGATGATCCTTCTTCCTCAGTCTCCTGAGTAGCTGGGACTATAGGCATGTGCCACTAAACCTGACTAATTTTTTTTTTTTTTGTAGGGATAGTTCTGGCTGTGTTGCCTAGGCTGGTCTCAAACTCCTGGGCTCAAGCACTCCTACTGCCTCAGCCGCCTAAAGTGGTAGGATTACAGGCATGAGCCACCGCACCCAACCCTAGACTAGATTTAAATAGACCAGAAGTAATTAATAATTTCAGATTTTGAGGAGTAGAATTTTGTAGCATGGATTTATAGTTAGGATTTTTAGGAAGAGGGTTCATTGACATGCCTAATAAGATGTAGGTGAAGTAAAGTACCAATTGTAGTTGGGTAGGCAATAACACACTTATTTAATCTATTAGGAGTGCTTCATAGTAATGGGTTGTCTTAGTTCATTTTCTGTTGCTTATAACAGAATACCTGAGGCTGGGTAATTTATAAAGAAAGGAAAATTATTTCTGGAACCCGGAAGTCCAAGGTCGGGGGCCATATCTGATGGGAGCGCTTCCTGGTAAGTACTCTGCAGAGTCCCAGGGTGGCACAGGGCATCACATGGTGAGCGGGCTCACGAGAGACATCCACACTGGATTTTATACAGATTCACTTTTGTGATAACTAACCCACTCTCTTGATAATCCGTTAATCCAAGAAGACTCTACCCTCATGACCCAAGTACCTCCGAAAGGCTCCACCTCTTAACACTGCTGAATTGGGAATCAAGTATTCAACACATGAATTTATGGGGAACACAAACATAGCAGAGGTATTAAAGTTAACTACGAAGAAGAGAGGTTTGTTGCCAACTAGTTTGCATTAAGCTTGGAAAATAATATAAATTAATAGGTTGCCTATTAAACAAGTATTTTAGGCCAGGCATAGTGGCTCATACCTGTTATCCAACACTTTAAGAGGCTGCAGTGGGAGGATTTCTTGAGGCCAGGAGTTCAAGATCAGCCTGGAAAACATAGCAAAACTCTTGTCTAGAAAATAAAAATAGAAATAAACATCGCCAGTCATGGTGGCTCATGCCTGTAGTCCTAGCTATTTGGAAGGCTGAGGCAGGAGGATCCCTTGAGCCTGGGAGGTTGAGGCTGCAGTAGCCAAGATTGCAACAACTGTACTCCAGCCTGGGTGACAGAGCAAGACCCTGTCTCTAAAAAACCAGGCAAACAAATAAAAAGGTATATGAGAAGTCTAGCAGTTTTCAAAGTGTAGTCTGTGGACTTGGGGATCTCTGAGACCCTTTCACGGAGTTTGTGAGATCAAAAGAAAGTTTATTAGTAGTATTATTTTTTCATAGTAATACTAAGGCATTATTTACCTTTTTCACTATATTAACATTTGTAATGATGATCTAAAAGCAAAGGCAAAGGCGATTAAAACCCCTGAGACATTAATTAGCATAACTCAAAGCACTAGCACCAAATCGTACTAGTAGTCATTGTATTCTTCACTGCCATGCAGTTTAAACTGGCAATAAAAGGAAAAAATAAATTTAGACTGTGCGCAGTGGCTCATGCCTGTAATCTCAGCACTTTGGGAGGCCTAGTTGGGGGGAATCACTTGAGGCCAGGAGTTGGGGACCAACCTAGACAACATAGCGAAACAGCCTTGTCTCTACAAAAAATAATTTTAAAAAATTATCTGGGCGTGGTAACGTGTGCCTGTAATCCCATACTCAGGAGACTGAGGCAGAAGAATTGCTTGAGCCCAGGAGGTCATGGCTGCTGTGAGCCATGTTTGTACCACTGCATTCCAGCCTGGGCGATACAGTGAGGTTCCAAATAAAAAAAAATTATTTTCATTTAAGAATGTTCTTGATGAAGCAGTAAAAATTAGTTTTATTTTATTTATTTATTTATTTATTTATTTGAGTTGGAGTCTCACTCTGTCACCCAGACTGGAGTGCAATGGCCTCTCCCGGCCACCGCAGCCTCGACCTGCTGGGCTCCAGCGATCCTTCCACCTCAGCCGTCCAAGTAGCTAGAACTACAGGCGTGCGCTACCACGCCCGGCTAATTTTTGATTTGTTATAGAGATGAAGTCTCGTCAAGTTACCCAGGCAGGTCTCAAACCCGTGGGCTCAGGCAATCCACTCACCTTGACCTCTCAAAGTGCTGGGATTACAGGCTGAGCCACCGAGCCTGGCCTATTTTTTTTCGAGTTGGAGTCTCACTCTGTCGCCCAGACTGGAGTGCAGTGGCCGCTCCCAGCCACTGCAACCTCAACCTGCTGAGTTCCGGCGATCCTTCCGCCTCAGCCTTCCAAGTAGCTGGAACTACAGGTGCGCACTACCACGCCTGGCTAATTTTTAATTTATTGTAGAGATGAGATCTCGCCAAGTTGCCCAGGCCGGTCTTGAACCCTCAGGCTAAGGCAATCTACTCACCTCAGCCTCCCAAAGGACTGGGATTACAGGCTGAGCCCCCAAGCCCAGCTAATTAATTTTATTTAATCTTGACTTTTCAGTACTTGGCTTTTGAATATTTTGTATGATAAAATGAGGAGTACTGAAAAAATACTTCTGCATATGGAAGTACAATTTTTTTTTTTTTTTTAGTTGGAGTCTCACTCTGTTGCCCAGGCTGAAGTACAGTGGCACACTCATGGCCACCCCAGCGTCGACCTGCTGGGCTCCGGCGATCTTTCCACTTCAACCTTCCAAGTAGCCAGAACTATAGATGAGCGCTACCACAGCTGGCTAATTTTTTATTTATTGTAGAGACGAGGTCTTACCAAGTGGCCCGAGCTGGTCTAGAACTTGCAGGCTCAGGCAGTTCACTCACCTTGGCCTCCCAAAGTGGCAAGATTACAGGGTGAGCCACCAAGCCAGGCTTGAAGTACGGTTTTAAGGAAAAGTGCTCGTATGGTTGTTGGTTGCAAGCTAACTAGCTGCTTTCTTCATTGAACACCATTTTTGCTTAATGAAAGAACACCTAACGAACTATGGTATTTAAACTTGGATATAGCTGGGTACAGCAGCTCATGTCTGTAATCCCAGCACTTTGAGAGTTGGAAGGCAAGAGGATTGCCCGAGCCCAGGGTTTCGAGACCAGTCTGGGCAACTTGGCAAGACCTCGTCTCTACAGTAAATAAAAAAATTAGCTGGGCGTGGTGGCACATGCATGTGGTTCCAGCTATTTGGATGGCTAAGGCAGAAGGATTGCCTGAGCCTAGCCTGTTGAGGCTGCAGTGGCTGTGAAGACTACAAGTCAAAAAACATAAAATAAACTTGGATATTTGGCAGATATTTTCTTGAAGATTTTCAAGGAAAACAATGGACTATATTTGTGCCTAGTGATAAAATGCAAACAAAGGTTTGAATATTGGAAAATGTATATACTCCACCATGAGTTTGACAGCTTCCTAGTTAAATTTCTGATATGATTAGTGGTGATGTTAACAAATGTAATTTTTTGATATTGCATAATGAAATTTGTCAACATTTGAAAAATCTACATGACTTAGTGAACTACAATTTTCCAGATAACCAATGCATGTTGTGACAAAAAGCTATTTGGGTAAAAGATCCTTTCAAACTGTAAAGTAGACCAATGGATTTTAATGTGACAATGCAAAAAGTTCATTGATAGGGTTTCAGAGTTTGTGTTTGCACCTAACCTTTAGAAACTACTGGGTTGATTTTGTTTTTTTAACTGAGTTAAAATTAATATAACATAGAATTAACCATTTTAATGTGAGTAATTCAGTGACATTTAGTAGTTTCCCATTGTTGTGCAACCACCATCTTTATCAAATTCCAAAAACCATCTTCATCACCTCAGAAGAAACCCGCAACTCATTAGGCAGTCACTCCACATTTCTCTCTCCCTTCAGGCTCTGACAACCACCGATCTCCTTTTGGTCTCTGTGGATATATCTATTCTGAATATTTCATACACATGGAATCATACAATGTGTGACCTTTTGTATCTGGCTTCATTCATTTGGCATGATGGTTTCTAGTTGTTGTTTGTTTTTCTTTTAGACAGAGTCTGGTTCTATTACCCAGACTGAAGTGCAGTTTTGAGTAATATCGAAGAAGATATCCACAATTTGAAAGGTTATTAAATAGAAGAGGTTATTAAAATACCTTTCTCTGGTATCAGTATGAATTCATAGGTTTTAATATATAGAGACATATAAACAAGTTGATTATTCTTTATCTGGAATTTTGGAACTGTAAGTGTTTCAGATTTGAGAGTTTTTTGTTTTGTTTTGTTTTTTTGGGTTGGAGTCTCACTCTGTCACCCAGACTGGAGTGCAGTGGCCGCTCCTGGCCACTGCAGCCTCGACCCACTGGGCTCCAGTGATCCTTCCGCCTCAGCCTTCCGAGTAGCCGGAATTACAGGTGCACGCTACCACGCCCAGCTGATTTTTTATTTATTGTAGAGATGAGGTCTCACTAAGTTGCCCAGGTGGGTCTCGAACCCACGGGCTCAGGCAATCGACTCACCTCAGCCTCCCAAGGCGCAAGATTACAGGCTGAGCCACCGAGCCAGGATTGAGAATTTTTTTTAAAATTTTGAAATATTTACACATATGAGAGGAATTTTCCCCCCTCAGAAAAACCCCCAGAATTATCTTTTGGAAGGCTAGCCCCTTGTAGTATACTTGGAATTTGTTCCTCCAGATCAAACAGTCAGCCAAAGTTTTTATCTGGAAGTTTTGAGGTTACATCACGATTTGCAGAAGAAATATCCTGAGTTGTTGCAGACAGGTGACTGGTTCGTCCACCATGACAAGACACCTGCCCACACTGCACTGACTATTCAGCAGTTTTTGACCAAAAATGGCATGGACACCCTCCCCCATCTTGCCCCAGGTGACTTTATTTTTGTTTCTCCATTGAAAAAAGTCCTCCAAGCCGGGCTCGGTGACACAGCCCATAATCCCGCACCTTTGGGAAGCTGAGGTGAGTGGATTGCCTGAGCCTGCGGGTTCGAGACCTGCCTGGGCAACTTAGCGAGACCTCATCTCTACAGTAAATCAAAAATTAGCCGGGCGTGGTAGCGTGCACCTGTGGTTCCAGCTAGAAGGCTGAGGCAGAAGGATCGCTGGAGCCCAGCAGGTTGAGGCTGCAGTGGCTGGGAGCGACCACTGCACTCCGTCTGGGTGACAGAGTGAGACTCCAGCTCAAAAAATAAAATAAAATTAAATAAAATGAAAAAAGTCCTCCAAGGGAAACAGTTTGCCAATATGGAAGGGGTGAAATCAGAAATGGCAGAAGCAATAAAAGGCATCAAAACTGACTAGTTCAAAAACTGTTTCGGCAGTGGAGAAAGTGTCTCAAAAAGTTTCAGATTTTTGAGCATTTTGGGTTTTTGGATTAGGGATCTTTAACCTGTGTACATGTATGTGTATATATAGAGAGAAATAGACATGGATATGTGTGCATATGCATTTTCTTGTCCTGAAAGGAGATGGAAGCAATGACACTACCATAGCAGTGAACACTCCTGACACCAGGTCTTGGTTTCTTTTTTTTTTTTTTTGAGTTGGAATCTCACTCTGTCACCCAGACTGGATTGCAGTGGCCACTCCCGGCTATTGCAGCCTCGACCTGCTGGGCTCCGGCGATCCTTCCACCTCAGCCTTCCAAGTAGCTGGAACTACAGGCACATGCTACCATGCTCGGCTAATTTTTGATTTATTGTAGAGATGAGGTCTCACCAAGTTGCCCAGGCGGGTCTCGAACAGGCAATCCACTCACCTTAGCCTCCCAAAGCGCTTGGATTACAGGCTGAGCCACCAAGCCTGACTAGGTCTTGGTTTCTAAATGCCATTCTCCAATAAAAGGAACCAGAGCTCCTTGAGAAATAGGATGATAGAGACAGTTGTTTCTTTCTTTCTTTCTTTTTTTTTTTTTTTTTTTGAGTTGGAGTCTCACTCTGTCGCCCAGACTGGAGTGCAGTGGCCGCTTCTGGCCACCGCAGCCTCAACCTGCTGGGCTCCGGTGATTCTTCCACCTTAGCCTTCTGAGTAGCTGGAATTACAGGTGCGCTACCACGCCTGGCTTTTTTTTTTTTTTTTATTTACTGTAGCGATGAGGTCTCGCCTGCCCAGGAGGGTCTCGAACCCGCGGGCTCAGGCAATCCACTCACCTCAACCTCCCAAAGGCGTGGGATTACAGACTGAGCCACCAACCCCGGCTCAGTTGTTTCTTTCTTGTCTTTTTTTTTGAGTCTTACTCTGTCACCCAGTCTGAAGTTCAGGGACACACGCTCACGGCCACTGCCGCCTCAACCTGCTGGGCTCAGGTGATCCTTCCACCTCAGCCTTCCAGGTAGCTGGAACAATAGGCACATGCCACCATGCCCGGAACATTTTTTGATGTATTTCATTTTATTTTTTGAGTAGGAGTCTCACTTTGTCACCTAGGCTGCAGTGCAGTGGCACAGTTATGGCCACTGCAGCCTCGACCTGCTGGGCTCAGGTGATCCTTCCCCCTCAGCCTTCCAAGCAGCTGGAACCACAGGCACAGGCCGCCACAGTCGGCTGATTTTAAAATTTACTGTAGAGATGAGGACTTGCCATGTGCTCAGGCTGGTCTTGAACTCCTGGACTCAAGGGCAGTCCTCTTGCTTTGGCTTTCCAAAGTGCTGGAATTACAGGCTTGAGCCACTGCGCCCTGCTTAAATTTTTCATGAACTCATTTTTTAAAATTTCCCCACCCCCATGAACTCATTTTTTAAAACTTTGGTTTTTTCTGAGTAAGGATCTCACTCTATTGCCCAGGCTAGAGTGCAGTGGCACAATCATGGCTTTCTGCAGCCTCAAACTTCTAGAAGGACTCAAGTGCTTCTCCTCCCTCAGCCTCCCAAGTAGCTGGGGCTATAAGTGCTTGTCACCATGCCTGGCTAATTTTTGTATTTTTTGTGGAGACCCGGTCTCACTCTGTTGTCCAGGCTGGTCTCAAGCTCCTGGGCTCAAGCAATCCTCCCACCTCGGCTTCCCAAAGTGCTGGGATTACAGGTATGAGCTGCCACACCTTGCCTCATTTTTTTTTTTCTCATTTATGAGTTGGAGTCTCACTCTATCACTCAGGCTGGTGATCCTCCCGCCTCTGCCTTCCAGATAGCTATTTGAAACTGGCTATTTATTTATTCTTTCATTCATGCATTTGTTTTTTATTATAGAGACGAGGACTTGCCAAGTTGCCCAGTCTGGTCTTGAACCCCTAGACTCAGGCAGTCCTCTCACTGTGAGTATACCACTGTACTCCAGCCTGGGCAACAACCTGAGACTTCAACTCAAAAAAAAACAACAAAAAAATTTTGTGGTGGAGGGAGACCGGCAATAAACAAATGACAGAAAAATCTGAAGAAAACTTAAGCACAGTTTAGGCAAAAGAGTTAATGTGCCTTTGTTTTCAGTGTAGGAGGTCCTTTTAAATTGAACCCATGATATCCTCCCCAACAAGGGCCTGAGACAAACTCTAATTCAGTGTCCTATAAATTTTGCAGCTTTATTTTGAAGAAGTACTTTTTGGCTCAGAGAGGTTGGTAAAAGTGAATTGTACTTCTCATTGGACCCCAGCTTCTTTCTTTGTGGGCTTGATGCTTTATAGCAGCTCTAGTGTTGTTTGTATCAATCTGCCAGTTGTCAGGTTGTATTCTCTGATTTGCCAAATTTATTTCCACTCTCCCAGTTGATAACATTGCCAGGTATATTGTATAACCAGCACTTTTGGGTTTGATACATCCTTTTCTGTGTGTTTCTGTCCTTTAAACAGATCAGGGTGGTTTCTGGTTTTATGTTATCTAAGTCTCCTCTTAATGGGAAATAGATAATAGTGTGCACATATCTACACTGATGTATGTTCTTCTCAACCCCCTTTCCATTCTAATAAATACTGAATGTCAGAGATCACTACCTCTTGGACCATATGGAAGCAACTTCTAAGGTAATCCCATAAAATGGTACATTGGATATCATTTCACTCTTTATAGCATCTAAAATGAAACTTGTTCTGTTGGCAATTAGCTTTTCCTTAGGGCATTTTACCCCCATTAGAAAAATTTGTTTTGTGCTTTGGTTGTATATAAGTTTCTTTAGGAGACTTAAATGGAGAGGCTGCATCCTTGGGAAGTGCAGAATTAGCTGCTGCAAATGATTGGCGGTAAGAAGCCTTAAGTAGCTTGGAAGGAACTCAGCTATTTGATTTGCCTTAGGGTAGATTGGAGATGGTGCAAGATCATTCCCTTTTTTTGAGCAAGGTCTTGCTCTGTCACCTAGGCTGGAGTGCAGTCATAGCTCACTGCAAGCCTCTAACTCCTGGGCTCAAATGATCCTCTTGCCTCAGCCTACTGAGTAGCTAAGACTACAGATGCACGCCTCCACACCCCTGGCTTCTTTGGATAATTATGTTTTTGCCCTTTTAAAATACGTGAATTGTCATTAGAGAAACCTTATTAGAGCAACTCTTTGTGGAATACCTATCTAGGTAGGCTGCTGCTGTAAGTATAGCTATACTTTCAATGTTCTCACTTCTCTGTTATGATTACTTTAGTATACAGAGCTATAAATATTCTTTTTTTTTTTTTTTTTTTGAGTTGGAGTCTCACTCTGTCGCCCAGACTGGAGTGCAGTGGTCGCTCCCGGCCACCGCAGCCTCGACCTGCTGGGGCTCTAGCGATCCTTCTGCCTCAGCCTTCCAAGTAGCCGGAATTACAGGCGTGCGCTACCACGCCCCGGCTGATTTTTTGATTTATTGTAGAGATGAGATCTCAACAAGTTGCCCAAGCAGGTCTCGAACCCGCGGGCTCAGGCAATCCACTCATCTCAGCCTCCCAAGGCACGAGATTACAGGCTGAGCCACCGAGCCCGGCTGGTTATCAATTTTAATACTATGAAAAGCAACTTTTTCATTATGAAGATATAAAGTGGCTAATTTTTAAATAATCAGTTCCACTAATCTCATGACTAATATTCCTAAATTAAAAAATTGAATAAGTTTTAAAATCCTCTCATGATATTGCTATATTGATGGGACAATATTTAGCATTTCCTAAGGGCAAATGAGGAACAAAGAAAGCTTGTAGAAGATTCTAGAAATCTTCACTATGATGTTTGCAAAGATCATCTAAGGCATAAACATTGATGAAGTAGAGATGGCATCACATGGATATAGGTGGATGTATTTCCTTCCCAAATTTGTGTAAAATATTTACTTTGATGTATATTTTGGGGGAAAAGCCCAATCATCATTTGAGTTAGCGTCCCCCTTTTATTTTTTTACTTTTTACTTAATGGCACATATATTAGAAAATGGAAAATGCTCACATCTACAA
>NW_007248088.1:291679-295772 GCF_000164805.1 Carlito syrichta | reverse complement strand
CTTCTGCCTCAGCCTTCCAAGTAGCCGGAATTACAGGCGTGCGCTACCACGCCTGGCTGATTTTTTGATTTATTGTAGAGATGAGGTCTTGCTGCCCAGGCGGGTCTCAAACCCGTGGGCTCAGGCAATCCACTCACCTCAGCCTCCCAAAGGCGCGGGATTACAGGCTGAGCCACTGAGCCCGGCTTATAAATATTCTTAAGGAATATTCTGGAGAAATTTTCCAGGCCAGAAATGTTTGCGAGATTTTTCTAAGGTTTAGATCATTGGTGTTTCCCTGTCATGACCACACCCCAACTCCTATTTCCCCAAAGTACAAAAATGTGGTTACTTTCACAGGCTGCTGAACTTAAATGCCTTTGGCATTTTAAATCTGATTATGAGAGTAATACGGTAAATACTTGGTTTATATATGTGCTGCCGTTTTTATATGTTTTACTTATCGCAGATAGTAATTGATGTAAAAGTCTTCACTGATGTAACAGAATGTTGCAGGTGACCGCCATCGGTAAAATGTAGCTGGCATGAGAATTGAAACCCACTTGCCATCCTTGGTGTGGTAGAATGAGAGTGTCCTGGTTGTTAGAATTAGACATAGACTTTAATCATGACTCCTATTTGTTGTGTGATTTTAGGCAGGTTTATTTAGTATTTCTGAGTCTCAATTTCTTCATTTATAGGATGGGGATGATATGGACTTAATAGGAATATTCTGATAATTAAATGAAATGATGTTTTAATGGTTCTTAGTTCACTGTTCTGGCATTTACCATTCACTCAAATGTAAATCTCTCTCCTTTTTCTCTTCTCTCCAAGCCACCAATATATACCTTGTTACTTTTGATCCTATTGGGAGTATACTTTCCCCCAACTGTTCTTAGACTTTTGTGATAATGTATTGCTTGAAAAATGTTTTATCTGCCGAGCTCGGTGGCTCAGCCTGTAATCCCGCGCCTTTGGGAGGCTGAGGTGAGTGGATTGCCTGAGTCTGCAGGTTCGAGACCCGCCTGGCCAACTTGGCAAGACCTCATCTCTATAATAAATCAAAAATCAGCCGGGCGTGGTAGCGCGCGCCTTTAATTCTGGCTACTCGGAAGGCTGAGGCGGAGGATCGCCGGAGTCCAGTGGGTCGAGGCTGCGGTGGCTGGGAACGGCCACTGCACTCTAGTCTGGGCGACGGAGTGAAACTCCAACTCAAAAAAAAAAAAATGTTTTATCTGAGAAGAGGACACCAAAAAAATGAAAAAAATGTTTGATTTCCTTTATTTTATTATTATTATTTATTATTTTTTTTTATTTCTTTTTGAGTTGGAGTCTCACTCTGTCACCCTGACTAGAGTGTGATGGCCGCTCCCGGCCACCACATCCTCGACTGGCTGGGCTCCAGCAATCCTTCCACCTTAGCCTTCCAAGTAGCTAGAACTACAGGCGCATGCTACCACGCCCGGCTCATTTTGATTTATTGTAGAGATGAGGTCTTGCCAAGTTACCCAGGCGGGTCTCGAATTCGCGGGCTCAGGCAATCCACTCACCTCAACCTCCCAAAGACGCGGGATTACAGGCTTAGCCACCGACCCCGGCATATTTTATTATTATTATTATTTTATTTATTTATTTTTTTGAGTTGGAGTCTTACTCTGTTGCCTAGGCTGGAGTGCAGTGCATGCTCACTGTCCACAGCCTCAACCTGCTGAGCTCAGGTGATCCTTCCGCCTTAAGCCTTCCAAGTAGCTGGAACTACAGGCATACGCCACCACGCCCAGCTAATTTTTTGATTTATTGTAGAGAAGAAGTCTCGCCAAGTTGCCCAGGCTGGTCTTGAACCTGTGAATTCAGGCAATCCTCTCTCCTAAGCCTCCCGAAGTGTTGGGATTATAGGCGTGAGCCGCTGCACCTGCCCTACTATTATTATTTTTTTTAGTCAGAGTCTCACTCTGTAGCCCAGGCCAGAGTGCAGTGGCACAATTATGGCTCGCTGCAGCCTCCACCTTCTGGGCTCTAGTTTTCCTTCTGCTTCAGCCTCCCAAATAGCTGTGACTACAAGTGCACCGACTGCTTGGCTAATGGTTTTATTTATTTATTTATTTTATAGAGGCAAGGTCTTGCTTTGTCACCTAGGTGGGAGTGCAGTCATAGCTCATTGCAATCCTCTGACTCCTGAGCTCAAATGAGCCTCTCACCTAAGCCTCCTGAGCTAAGACTACAGATGCACGTCACCACACCCAGTTTCTTTGGATAATTATGTGTTTACTCTTTTAAAATATGTGAATTGTCATTAGAGAAACCATAAAAGGATTGTCTGAGCCCAGGGTTTGAGGCCAGCTTATGCAATTTGGCAAGACTTCATCTCTACAACAAAAATCAAAAAATTAATCAGGCGTGTTGGTGCATTTCTGTAGTTCCACCTACTTGGAAGGCTAAGGTAGAAGGATAGCCTGAGCCCAGCAGGTCAAGGATGCTATGGTCGTGATCATGTCACTGCAGTCCTGCCTGGGCAACAGAGAGACTCTGACTAAAAAAAAAAAAAATCATTAAAAAAATATGCCTAAGGAAAGCGTACATCTTCTACATATTCTATTTTGCATAAAGGAAAATAGAATTTTATAGATGAGTACTGGAGTAGGTTGGAAGACTGTAGCTTCTGTTCTTTATTATTTATTTTTTAGATTGCTTATTTGCCTTTTTCGTTTATGAAAGTTTAGAGCAATCATTCTTAAAGTATAATGCCTAATAATCATAGGCGAGCATAGTAAAATGCAGGTTTCTTGCCTCCACCCTACAAAATGTATTTATTACTACGAAATTGGCCTGGGAAGCTGCATTTTAAATACATATCTGAAGTATTTCTGATATAGGTGATCTTTAGAATGACACAGAAACATTCACTTAAAATAAGAGGAAAATGACAAAACTAAATTTATTGGGTTCCATTCATGGTCACATATTGGTCTAACCTGTCCTCTATAACTCTGCTTCTCCAAACTTTCTATGGTGAAGGACCAGTTTTTTTGTTTTGTTTTCTAATATAGTGTGGACTAATGTTATTGTACATACAGTGGAATAAATTGCTTTAAAAGGGAGGAATAAAAAGAGATACATAAAATTGAAGCCCAGTATTTTTGCTTTTGTTTGTTTTTGTTTTTTGTTTTTTTTTTTGAGCTGGGCTTTCACTCTGTAGCCCAGACTGGGGTGTAGTGTCACAGCTCACCAAAGCCTCCATGTCCTTTCACCTCAGCCTTCCAAGTAGCTGATATTTAACAGGCACATACCACCTTACCTGGCTAATTTTTGTAGAGATGTTATCTTGCTATATTGCTTAGACTGGTCTTGAACTTCTGTGCTCAAGCGATACTCTTGCCTTGATACTCTTGCCTTGGCTTTCTCCCAAATGCTGGGTTTACAGGCATGAGCCACGATGCCCAGCCTGAAGCCCAGTAATTTTTGTTAGATTCAACAATCATAACATAAGAGTTTCTAAAATGCTTACCCAAATTTCTTTGCTTATTTTGTTGTAGAGTGGTAATAAACAGTTTACAGATCATTACTGGTTAGTGGGCCAAACTTTAAGTAGAATTGCGCTTTAGAAAGTAAAAATGATTTTGTGTTGAAACTGGCAAACTGGGAAGCTAGTATCATCTACAAGTCCCAGGAAGCCTCGGGTTCCATTGAGACAATGTTGCTACTTTGCCTATCTTTAGGGACATTATGAGGATCACATAAGATATAGTGTGTGTAACCGCACATTGTAAGCTGAAAAACTAAGTTATATTAGCCCTCACAAACATTTATTGAACATACTGTTGAGCAGGGACTCTTAGCAACTAGGGATATAGAGATACATGGCAAGGAGCTTACTATTCATGTATATATTTGCCACAAGGTTGTCAGTATGCAGAACTCATTAAATTTAAGTTTCATCAAAATCTTCCTAGATTTGTGCAGTCTTTCTTTAAACTTTAGTAATGTGCTTACATTTTTAAAATATGTAATTTTGTAAGCCGGGCTCGGTGGCTCAGCCTGTAATCCCGTGCCATTGGGAGGCTGAGGTGAGTGAATTGCCTGAGCCCGCAGGCTCAAGACCCGCCTGGGCAAC
>NW_007248088.1:271183-291137 GCF_000164805.1 Carlito syrichta | reverse complement strand
GGGCGACAGACTGAGACTCCAACTCAAAAAAAAAAAAAAAAGTATATATATATATATATATTTAAAGGTGTAGGTACAGTTCAGGATTTGGTATACAAGTGGACATCATACAAGTAAAGTTTGGTTCTCTCTTTGGTTCCCACTTTGCCTGATTTGAGATCATGTACCCGTATAGATGTTGTGTCCCCCCCACCCCGGCAGTATCCTCCTACTGCAAATCCCTTTTTTATAGTATTATGGTGAATGTTCAGGGTCCACTTAAGAGTTTCCCCCCTTTTTTATAAAAAATTTTAATCTTGCCACCAGAAATATTTTTACTTTTCTGATAGGAGCTTTTGAAGGTAACTGTTTTTGAGTAAATTAGAAGCAGTTTGGAGGCAGGCATCTTTTTGAGTTAGAGTTCTGATAGCTCCTTGTGTATAGGTCCTTTTCTGTTTTTCCCGCATTACATTACCCCTTCTCTCAGCTAACTCCTAGCCTCAGGCTTCCTGCCCAATTCCATACCCTTTATCTCCTCTGCCTAGCTCCTCTTCTTAGAGTATGTTTGCAGGAGATAATGATTTTTAAAGCCTGGATTTTGTTCAACAAAAAACTTTGGAGTTCCTGTTATGTCATGTTAGGTACAATAGATAAGAAAAAATGAATTAACTACATACTGTTCCTGACCTCTGGGAGCTTACAATTTTCTAAGGGAAATGGAGAAATAATGTAGTAATGAGACACTGACATGTTCAAAATGACAGCACAGAGAAAGGAAAAATTGCCTGATAAGTTTTTACAGGGTGGCCATATAATTTACCCCCCAAATTAGGACAGTATTAAAGGTGAAAGGGACATTGTTAAGGGACATTGTTAATCATCATGAGGATAAGCAGTGACATACAAACTAGGACATATTGTTACTCTATTCATAAAATAAATGTCTTTGTATAGTCTTAAAGTATGACTTTGAGGACTTCCTAGATAAAGAAATAGCACTTACAAAAACTTGGAAACATGAAAGAATATATTGGATTGCAGATCAGTATAAAAATTGCTGTGCTCAGTCCATAAAATACATAGGAGCAGGAGTCTCAGAAGATAAGGTTGAAAAGGTAAATTGCAACATGATCATGAAGGGTCTTCCATGCTATTGTTGTCATTAATGAGAAGTCTTTGATAGTAAGGTTAGGATAGTAAGATTACATTTTTTAAAAAAGGGTCATTTAGGCCATTGCCTTATTAGACTCTGACGTGGCCATGCACTCTTGGAGCTATGACCACCACCATGTTTCCTGGCTTTGGCCCCCTCTCCTACCTTGGATAGGTGAATCTCTCTCTCTCTCTCTCTCTCTCTCTCTCTTAATTTACTTTTGAAATAAACAATATTTCCTAATCTAAAAAAAAAGAGTCGTTTTACTGGTTTTACAGAGGATTAAGGGGGTGGTCAGGAGAGCGAGGGCCACAAGATCATTTAAAACATTTCTTACAGATTAGGAGAGAAAATCTGATAATCTGAACTGACAAATGACAGAGGGTTGAAATGACTCCAGAGACCTTTATACTTGTAAAGGACCCTGGCTTCCAGGACATTATACTCTTTGTTTTCTTTCTACTTCAGACAGTCTTTGCTATGTGTTTGCTTTAATTTTTACTTTTCTTTTTTTCCACATGACTGTTTGTCAGTGTGCATTTGTGTGTGTGTGTTCTTTGTTTTTTGAGTCAGAGTCTCACTGTCACTCAAGCTGGAGTGCAGTGGCAAAATCATGACTCACTGTAGTCTTGATCTCCAGGGCTCAGGTACTCCTACCTCAGCTTCCTGAGTAGCTGGGACTACAGGTGTGCACCATCACCATGCCTGGCTAATTTTTAAATTTTTTTTTTATACAGACACAGTCCCACTATGTTGCCCTGGCTGGTCTCAAACTCCTGGCCTGAAGCAATCCTCCCTCCTTAGCCTCCTAAAGTGCTGGGATTACAGACATGAGCCACCATGCCTAGCCTTGCTTTAATTTTTAAATGTTGGAATACCTCGAAATTCAAGTCTTTTTTTTTTTGAGTTGGAATCTCACTCTGTTGCTCAGACTGGAGGGCAGTGATTGCTCCCGGCCACCGCAGCCTCAACTTACTGGGCTCCAGCAATCTTTCCGCCTCAGCCTTCTGAGTAGCCGGAATTACAGGCATGCGCTACCATGCCCGGCTAATCTTTGATTTATTGTAGAGATGAGGTCTCGCCAAGTTGCCCAGGCGGGTCTCGAACCCGCGGGCTCAAGCAATCCACTCACTTCAGCCTCCCAAGGCACGAGATTACAGTCTGAGCCACCGAGCCCGGCTCATTCTCCCTCTAGAATGGCACTCTAGCTTCTCCTTTTTACATTTCACGCATAGGCTAAGCGCCATCCTTTTTCTTTTTCTTTTTTTTTTTTCTTTTTGTATTTTTCGAGTTGGAGTCTCACCCTGTCACCCAGGCTGGAGTGCAGTGGCCACAGCCTTAACCTGGGCTCGGGCAATCCTTCTGCCTTCACCTTCCAAGTAGCTGGAACTACAGATGCACACCACCACATCTGGCTAGTTTTTGTGATTTATTGTAGAGACAGGGTCTCACCAAGTTGCCCAGACTGGTCTCGAACCCCTGGGCTCAGGCAGCCCTCTTGCCTTGGCTTTCCAAAGTGCTCGGATTACAGACTGAGCCACTATGCCTGGCAGCACCATCCTTTTTCAGTTAACATCCTTGCTGTTCCCTCTACTTGTTGTTGTTATATTTTCTCCTAGATACTTATTCAGCTCACTTCCTCCCTTAATTCAGGACTTGCTCAAAAATTATCTTTTCAGACAAGTCTTTCCTGATCCTACTTTTAGGAATAGCCTCGTCCCCTCACCCTAATACCACTCTGTCCCCTTTTTGTGTCTAAATTGTTTTCATGATATTTACCACTACTTTACAAATACACACACATAAAATTTATTCACTTGTCTCTTTTCCCCACTAGAATATTAAGTCCGCAAGGGTAAAGGGTAAAGGGTAAAGGGTTCGATATTGTACCTTCAATGCCTAGAAGAGTACTAACAATAAATTGTAGCCTTTTCATAAATATTGTTGTTTTGTGGAATCTAAGATTGCCGTTAATTTTAAGATGCACAGGGTCTTGCTCTGTCACCCAGGATGAAGTGAGGCAATCATAGCTCATTGCAGCCTTTAGCTCCTGGCTGCAAGTGATCTTGCCTCAGCCTCCCAAGTAGCTAGGACTGCAATCACATGCCACCATGTCTGGCTAATTTTCTTAATTTTTAAAAAGATAGGGGTGTTGTTGTGTTGCCTAGGCTGGTCTCAGACTCCTGGCCTCAAGTGATCCTCCAGTCTTTTCCCCTTGATTTTGCAAACATTACACGTGTGAGCCACCATTCCTGGCTAAGATGCATCAGCATTTTATAAGCTAATAGGAAAGAAAAAATGTTGTTAGATGCCACTGGTTATAAGACACATCTTGATATCAGAGGTTAAAGTGGAGGAAAGATGTACATTAGAATCTATGCAAAAATTATTTGTTGAATGAGTGAAGTAGAAAAGAGTTGTCTCATATGACTTCAGGGCTTCTAATTTGATGAAGGGAATGATTGTGTCTTTTTATAAATTTGGAATGTAAGAGAAGAAATAAGGGAGCATGAGGAAGGAAGAATACCTCCTCACATCCCCATAACTCACCAGGCAGAAGCAAGAGCAACCTTGTAGGAAAGAGAAAGAATTTAGAACTATCTAGTCTGAGACTAGGTTCTATTCTTGAAGTCATCTACATTTTAACATTGTTGTTGCTAGGTCTCTTCTCTATTTGAGAGTAAATACATCTCTAAATTTCTCCAGTTATTATATTATTGTTGAATTTATTATCCAAGTAATTGTATTTCTTTTTTGTTTGTTTAAAAATATGGAACGCTTCACGAATTTGCGTGTCATTCTTGCACAGGGGCCATGCTAATCTTCTCTGTATCGTTCCAATTTTAGTATATGTGCTGCCGAAACGAGCACTGTATTTCTTTTTTTAACATGGGGATATTTATTTATTTGTTTGCTTGTTTGTTTATTTGTTTATTTATTTTGAGTTGGAGTCTCACTCTGTTGCCCAGACTGGAGTGCAGTAGCCGCTCCCGGCCACCGCAGCCTCGCCTGCTGGGCTCCGGCGATCCTTCCACCTCAGCCTGCCGAGTAGCCGGAATTACAGGCATGCGCTACCACGCCCAGCTGATTTTTTGATTTATTGTAGAGATGAGGTCTTGCTGCCCAGGCCAGTCTTGAACCCGCGAGCTCAGGCGATCCACTCACCGCAGCCTCCCAAAGGCGCGGGATTACAGGCTGAGTCACCGAGCCCGGCTTGTTTATTTATTTATTGGAATCTCTCACGCTGTTGCCCAGGCTGGAGTGCAGTGGCGCGCTCACAGCTCCCACAACTTTGACCTGCTGGGCTCAGGTGATCCTTCTGCGTCAGCCTTCCATGTAGTTGGAACTGCAGGCATGTGCCACCACACCTGAATAATTTTTTGATTTATTGTAGAGATGAGGTCTTGCCAAGTTGCCTGGGCTGGTCTCGAACCCATGGGCTCAGGCAATCCTTTCATCTCGGACTATGAAAGTGCTGGAATTATAGACATGAGCCATTGCTCCCAGCTTGTATTTCTTATAATACTATGTAGGTACTTCAAAACTGGATGACTTCAAGAAAAGCTCATGCCTATAATTCCAGCACTTTGGGAGGCAGAGGCAAGAGGATTGCCAGAGCCCATGAATTTGAGACTGACTTGGGCAACTTGGCAAGATTTCGTCTCTACAATATATCAAAAACATTATCCAGGTATGGTGGTGCACACCTGTAGTCCCAGCTACTCAGGAGGCTGAGGTGGAAGGATAGCCTGAGCCCGGCAGGTTGAGACTACAGTAGCCGTGACTGTGCCACTGCACTCCAATCTAGGTGACAGAGTGAGACTCCAACTAAAAAAAAACAAACCTCAAAATAAGCTCCCAAAACTGAAAGAGTCTTCACTTGATTCCTTCAATGAGATGGAAGTTCTCGTTGCCTCCAACCTTCTTTCTGTCTTGTTGGATTATCTAATTCAGAGTTTAAAAAAAAAAGTTATGTAGGAGTGAACAGGTCTTGAAATTCTGGCTAATGGATGTCTCTTGTGACAGAAAGTAAACCATAAAGTGTCTCTTCAGATATAAGAATAGGTAATGATTTTAGCACTTCCTGTTTATAAATGTCATAAGGACTTATGTGCCAGAACTATTCCAGAAACATGTCACTGTCTCCTTCCATTTTACCACCCTACTTTTCTGACTTGACTGACTGAAGTGCCACTAATTTAATTAGTGTCTCGGGTAGAAAAGAGAATCTTCTTTCTATGAGAGCTCACTGTATCAAAGGCAAGCCAGAATTTTATACATACTGGGGTGTCAAAAAAATGTATATACATTTTAAGAAATGTTATGTATGTTTTATTTTTTGAAGTTGACTTGAATTATGGTAGCAATGTGTAGTATGGCATTCACTGAAGAGATAGCATTTTTGGGAGGCTGAGGTAAGAGGATTGCCTGAGCCCAGGGATTCAAGACCAGCCTGGGCAACTTGGCAAGACCTCGTTTCTATAGTAAATCAAAAAATTAGCTGAGCATGGTGGCGCATGCCTGTGATTCCAGCTACTTGGAAGACTGAGGTTGGATAGCCTGAGCCCAGCAGGTTGAGGATGCAGTGGCTGTGAGCACGCCACTGCATTCTAGCCTGGGAGACAGAGTGAGACTCTGACTTAAAAAAAAAAAAAAAAAGCATGAATCAAATGAATGCCAGCGTCACCATGCAGTAGGCACAACAGTCAAAGAAAATGGCAGAACCATGGTTGTCATTCTAGGAACACAAGACTATCTTGAAGTGGTATTTGAAATTCAAGAACGTGGAGGAAGTATAATGATAATGGAAGCATGCAACAGAACCTCCAACACACCTAACAATTGCACTCATTCATAAGTTTGAGATGCATGGTAGTGTGGTGTGATATGTACAAGGGAAGATCAGGGGGGCCTCACACAGCAACAAGCCCTGCAGTAGTTCACCATAATCAGAAGTGTCTGGACACTGATCTGATGGTAACCACTTTGAGCACCTCTTGTAATTGCAGAAGTCAAACATTGCTTATATTCATCTTTTGTAATTGGTATATATTCAGTGTTACATTTTTAATAGTTTTTTTCCTTTCTTAAAATATATATAATTTTTTTGGCACTCTGTATATATTTGAGTTGGAGTCGCACTCTATTGTCTAGGCTGGAGTGCAGTGGCACGATCACAGGTCACCATAACCTTGACCTCCTGGGCTCAGAGGATCCTTCTGTCTTAGCCTCCCGAGGAGCTGAGACTACAAGTATATACGACCACACTCAACTAATTTTTTTTATTTTTTGTAGAGTTGATGTCTCATTATGTTGCCCTGGGTGGTCTCGAATTTCTAGGCTCAAGCAGTCCTCCCGCCTTGACCTCCCAAAGTACTGGTATTACAGGTATCAGACACCATGCCTGGCTAGAACCACATATATTTTAAAAAGTTGTACAGAATTATAAGGCATGCTGTTTATTCCTTTTTTTTTTTTTTTTTTTTTGAGTTAACGTCTCCCTCTGTCCCCCAAGATGAAGGACAGTGTGGTACGCTCTCGGTTACCACAACCTTGACCTGCTGGGCTCAGGCAGGTGACCTCAGCCTTTCAAGTAGGCTGGAACTACAGGTGCATGCCACCACACCCGGCTAATTTTTTGATTTATTGTAGAGGTGAGGTCTCGCCAAGTTGCCCAGGCTGGTCTCGAACTCATGGGCTCAAGCAATTCTCTCACCTCAGCCTCCCAAAGTGCTAGGATTATAGACATGAGCCACCCCACCCAGCCTTGTTTATTCCTTTTTAAATATAATACGAGATTCCACATTTCTTTTTAAATATAAAAACAGGACTCCTCATTTCTTAGCTGACTGTTTTTTTCCCCAAGGCAATTAGGACCATGACAACTAATAGAGGATGATCTCACCTTTCAGATGGGACCCTGCTGTCTGTGTGTAAGAAGCAATTGAATCCCTCACAAACCCAGCAAGTAACCATACCCATAGGATCTAAGGGCACATGTGCGCTTCACCTTAATATTACTGCTCAATTAAATGTCACACATTATCCACATTCTGCCACATCACTTTCTAGTTCTGGATGGTCAAGTTAAAGACATTTTTTAGAAAAAAAAAACCCCATTCTGTTCCGCTTGTTTTAATTTGTATAAATCTCAGCCGGGTGTACTGGCTCACATCTGTAATTCCAGTGCTTTGGGAAGCCAAAGTGGCAAGATGGTTTGAGGCCAGGAGTTAGAAACGGAAAAAAATAAAATAAAATAATTCTAGTTACTTTGGAGGCTGAGATGGGAGGATTGCTTGAAGCCAGGAGTGCAAGGTTACAGTGAGCTGTGATTGTGCTACTGCACTCCAATCTAGGTGACAGATTGAGACCCTGTCCTTAAAAAAAAAAAAAATTGTATAAGATTTTTAATTGCTCAGTGGCTCAGCCTGTAATCCCGCACCTTTGGGAGGCTTTTTAATTTTTTTTTTGAGTCGGGGTCTCACTCTGTTGCCCAGTCTGGAGTGCAGTGGCATGCTTACGGCCTCCGCAGCCTCGACCTGCCTGGGCTCAGGCATTCCTTCTGTCTCAACCTTCCAAGTAGCTGGAACCACAGACATGCATCACCATACCCGGCTAATTTTTGCTGATTTTTGGTTTATTGTAGAGATGAGGTCTTGCCATGTTGCTCATGCTGGTTTCGAACCCCTGAGCTCAGGCAATCCTCTCACCTGTGCCTCCCAAGTGAATTACAGGTATGATCCACTGCACCCGGCCAAACTCAATTTTTTTAATTGAAAATGTTGGCCGGGCACGGTGGCTCAAGCCTGTAATCCCAGCACTTTGGGAGACTGAGGCGAGGATTGCCTGGGTGACAGAGTGAGACTCCAACTCAAACAAAACTAAACAAAATTGAAAATGTTTAAGCATATTGAAAAATAGAAAAAGTGGTATAATCAACAGCTATGTACCTACTATCTTAAGTCAGCAATTAACATTTGCCATATTTGCTTTATTGATATATGATATAAATATTTTTTTATCAAATAATGCCTTTTTTTTTTTTTTTGAGTTGGAGTCTCACTCTGTCGTTCAGACTAGAGTGCAGTGGCCACTCCCGGCCACTGGAGACTCGACCTGCTGGGCTCCGGTGATCCTTTCGCCTCATCCTTCCAAGTAGCTAGAACTACAGGTGCGCGCTACCATGCCCAGCTGATTTTTGATTTATTGTAGAGATAAGGTCTCGCCAAGTTGCCCAGGCAGGTCTCGAACCCGCGGGCTCAGGCAGTCCACTCACCTAGGCCTCCCAAAGTGCTAGGATTACAGGCTGAGCCACTGAGCCCAGCCTACCAAATAATTTCAAAGTTTTATTTATTCTTTATTTCTCTCTTTTCTTTTTGAGTCGAGGTCTTACGCTGTCATCCAGACTGAAGTGCAGTGACACAATCACAACTCAGTGCAGCCTTAAAACTTCCTGGGCTCATGCCATCCTTCTGTGTCAACCTCCAGAGTTACTGAGACTATAGGCGCATACTACTACACCCAGCTAATTTAAATCAAATCTTTGTCATGACAGGGTCTTTCTATATTGCCCAGACTGGTCTGGAACCCCTGGGCTCAAGCAGTCTTCCCATCTCAGCCTTCCAAAGTATTGGGATTGAGACATCATCTCACACCTACCAAGATGGCTAATGTCCAAAAAAAAAAAAAAGGTGTTGGCAAGGAAGTGAAGAAATTGGAACCCTTGCACATTGTTGGTAGGAGGACAGCATGGTGTAACCACTATGGAAAACAGTATGGGACTATCTCAAAATTTATTAACCCTTTGCACTCAGAGACATCTTGTGGATCACCTACCAGCAACTCAACTGTACTTTTTTTACAAAATAGTGAAAAACAAATCATATATTAAGTAGAATAATGTTGGAACCAGTTATTTTATTGCAATGATATTTGGCTTATAATGGAATTTTGGACATTGAGGAACTTATTTATGGCCACAAAATCAAAGTTTTATAACTTATATTTTTTAAAGTGTGATAACATGAAACAGTCACTGACATGCATTGCAGGTTCATTGATACATGTGCAATAATAATTTGCTGTCTTTCACCTGGTGTTTTTCTATTTGAGCAGACAATTACAGTCTCTTTTTCTTCTTCCCACATTAATAATATAATTTATTGTCCAGTCTGTGCACCACTGTGAAAGCACTTCATACATTCTCTTTCTATGTAGCACTAGCTGATATGTTTTTTACATATTTCTCAGTATATATTCTGTCTCTTTATTTGCTTTTTCATGCAGTTTGAATGGAAAACTTCAAGGAAACATACATTTTTGATAAATTTACACTAGTGTAAGTTTGTCCTGAGATGAGGCATCCAAGTGGTTGCTAGATTTACAGTGTCCCCTCAGAGGGGACATCTGAATGCAAAAGCTTAAAAATATAACTATCATATGGTCCAACAATCCCACTTTTGGGTATCCAAAAAAATTGAAATCAGCGCCGGGCTCAGTGGCTCAGCCTGTAATCCCATGCTTTGGGAGGCTGAGGTGAGTGGATCGCCTGAGCCCACGTGTTCAAGACCTGCCTGGGCAACTTGGTGAGACCTCATCTCTACAATAAATCAAAAAAATCAGCCAGTCGTGGTAACGCTTGCCTGTAATTCCGGCTACTCGGAAGGCTGAGGCGGAAGGATCACCAGAGTGAGCGGCCACTGCACTCCAGTCTGAGCAACAGAGTGAGACTCCAGCTCAAAAAAAAAAAAATTGGAATCAGATTCCAAAGAGAGATTAATACTTCATGTGTGACATGGATGAACTGAGGGCATTATGCTAAATAAATAAGCCAGTCACAGACAGATAATTGCATGATTCCACTTATATAAGTTATCTAAAATTACTGAATTCATAGAATGATAGAATGGAATCACCATTGTCAGAGGTGGGGTTGGGGTGAGGAGTAAATGGGGAGTTACTAAGCAATGAATGTAAAATTTCTTGTCAAGCAAGATAAAAAGTTCTAGAGATCTGCTTTATAACATTGTACCTACAGTCAGCATTAAACGTATTGTACACTTAAAAATTTGTTAAGAGCATAGCCAGACATTGTAGCTCACACTTGTAATCCTAGCACTTTGGGAGACTGAGGCAGGAGGATTGCTTGAGCCCAGGAGTTTGAGGCTGCAGTGAGCTATTATCATACCAGTGTACTCCAACCTGGGCAACAGAGTGAGACCCCCGACTTAAAGAAAAATTTTTTTGTTAAGAGTGTAGATCTTATGTGTTCTTACCACAATAACATAAAGCATTTTCTTTAATTAAGAATGGGCTTACTTGTGTGGATTTAATTATTATCACTTGCTCATTCTGAGATCCCCAAGCTGACAGATTAATACAAAACAATATTCAAGATCCTTGTGTAATACCTTTGGGGTAACTGGCAGAAGCATATGAAAAACTACTCTAGAGGAACAGGACCACAATTTAAACTACATAGGATTCCTACAAGTTAAATCCCACTGAAGACAAAACTCACAATCAAAAGTGACCCCAAAAACTACAAGAAAACAATTCATTAGTAAGAATAACTGTACAAAGTAGAGAAATACCAATTATGTGACAACCTTTGTGTAATAAAACTTTGTTTAAAATTTTAAAAAGCAACAACAATTCATTTACCATGAGTAAGAGTCCCAGGTACAACACGAAATAGTACTAGATCTCTGAAATCTTCAGAAAATAGATCCATTGGCTACAGATCATAAAATAAGCGTATTTAAAAGTACAGTGACTCACACATGTAATCCCACCATTTTTAGAAACCAAGGCTGGAGGATTGCTTGAGCCCAGGAGTTCGAGACCAGCCTAGGTAACATAGAGGCCCTCTTTTTATATTAAAAAAAATTTTTTTTAATATTAAATACAGACTTGAGAAGAAAATATACTTTGAGGGAGACAGATTTGAAAATGAACCAACTAGAACATCTAAAAATGCAGAAGAATATGGTCTTTTATCAGCAGATATTTACCTAGTATATATTATGGGTCAGACACTGAATGAAATAAAAAGAAATCGTGTCCCAAGGAGCTTACATCTTAGTGTGTGGGAAACAGATCATCAAATAAAACATAATATTCCAGGTGGTAATAACTACCTTGACAAAGAGTACCATATCTGGTGCCTGGGCTGGGATGACTCAAAAAACAAGGCTGCCAACTGTTGCGTCTGTATGTGGCCTCTTCCTGAGGCTTTGCTTCTTCCACAGCATGACAGCCTAAGGTTAGTTGAATTTCTTAGCAGAAGAGGGTTCTAGGCTTAAGTGTTCTAGAAAATAAGACAGAAGCTGCATTGCTTTTTGCAACTCAGTAGCAGAAGTCACACAGCATCACTTCTGCTATACTCTACGGGTTGAAGCAGTCACAGACCCACCCAGATTCAAGAAAAGGGGACACAGACCCTATCTCTTGATGTGACAAGTTTCAAGTAATTTTAGGGAACAGTGTTTTTAAACTGCCATAGCTGCCTTTTAAGCATTTTGAGCAGAAGAGTGTTATCTCACTTAAATTTTAGAAAGATTACTCTGATTTCTCTATGGAACATAGACTGAAAGTGAGGGGGCAAGAATAGAAGCAGAGTTGAAAAGAATTGCAATACTCTAGGCAGGAGATGATAGTTTGGACTAAGGTAATAATATGAAAGTGATGTTAAGGTGTCAAATTTGAAATATATTTGGAAGGTAGTACAGATAGAGTTCACAGATGGAATGCATGTGGGTGTGAGAAAGAGGAACCAAGAATGATTCCAAAGTGTTTGATTTGAGCAACTGGTTGAATGGTGGTATCATTTATGGAGATGTGAAAGACTTGGGGAAGAGACGGTTTTCATCTGGGGAGTTCAGGAATTCTGTTTTGGACATAAGATTATAAAATGCCTGTCAGACTCTGCTGTAGTTTGAATGTTCCCTCCAAGACACATGTGGAAATTGACATTGTAATAGTATTAAGAGGTGGGACCTTTCCGAAGTAATTAGGCTTTTAGGGCTCTGTCCTCATGGATGGAATTTATGTTGTCATAAAAGGGTGAGTTTGGCCCCTTTTTGTCTCTCTTGACCTCTCTTTTCCCATCTGCCATGTTATGCAACAAGGCCCTCACCATATGCTGGCATCTTGATATTGGACTGCCCAACCTACAGAACTGTTCATTATAAGTTATCCAGAGCCAGATGTGGTGGTGGCTACCTATAGTCCCAACTACTCAGGAGACTGGGACAGGAGGATCACTTGAGCCCAGGAGTTTAAGTCCAGCTTGGGCATAGTTAGAGAGATTCTGTCTCTAAAAATAAATAAAATATAAATTATCTAGTTTGTGGTATTTGTTAGCTCCACAAAACAGACTAAGACAACATCCAAATGGAGATGTAAATTAAGCAGTTGAACATACAGAGTATTTTAGTTTTGTTTTTTTTTGTTGTTGTTGTTGTTTTAAGACAAGGTCTCACTCTGTTGCCTAGGCTGGAGTGCAGTGACGTGATCATGGCTCACTGCAGCCTTGAATAAGCAATCCTCCTGTTTCTGTTTCCTGAGAAGCTGGGACTTCAGGTGTGTGCCACCATTCCTGACTTTTTTTTTTTTTTAAGAGATGGGGTCTTATTAGGTTGCTCAGGCTGGTCTTGAACTCCTTGACTCAAGTGATCTTCCCTCCTCAACCTCCCAAAATACTGGTATTGACATGAGCTACCATACCTGGCTAGAGAGTTTTGGAGGAGAGAATGAGCTAGGAATATCCATTTGAGTATTAACATATAAATGCTATTTAAAGCCATGGGAGCACTTCATTTCTGCAGTTAGAAGCTAGTAGAAATTAATGAAGAAGACTGAGGTCATGACTATATAGTGAGACGCAGAGGTTTGAAGGCCTAAAGCCCTTAAAGAAAGCAGTTCAAGAAGGAAGGAATATTGACTTGATTAAATGCTGCTGAAAGTTCATATAAGAATTGATAAGTAAATGATTACACTGGCTAACACGAAGGCTATTGGTGACCTGGAAAAAAAATGATCTTTTTTAATTGATGGGAACAAAATCTGAACTGAAGTGTTTTCAAAAGAAAACAGTAGCCAGTGATACTGAAGTACAAAAATAAATAAATAAAAGAGAGAGAGAGAGAGAGAGAGAGAACAAGGAAAGTGGAAACAGTGAATATAGGTAACTCTTCTGAGTAATTTTGCTGTAGAAGAATACAGGGACATGGGGAAGTGACTAGAATAGGACAAGAGGTCATGGGAAGAAGTTTCCAAGGTGAGAAGTATTACACTTAGTTGACTTGGTAATAGGATGATTCTCAACACTAGCTGAATAATGGAACCAAATGCAGAATTCGACCAGTTAAGAATCTTGGGGAGGCCGGGCCCGGTGGCTCAGTCTGTAATCCCAGCACTTTGGGAGGCCGAGGTGAGTGGATTGCCTGAGCCTCTGGGTTCATGACCCACCCAGGCAACTTGGTGAGACCTCGTCTCTACAATAAATCAAAAATTAGCTGGGTGTGGTAGCACACGCCTATAGTTCCGGCTACTCAGAAAGCTGAGGCAGAAGGATCTCCGGAGCCCAGCAGGTCGAGGCTGCAGTGACCGGGAGTATGCCACCACACTCCAGGCTGGGCAACACAGTGAAACTCCAACTCAAAAAAATGAATCTTGGGGATTGGAACCCTGGAATCAGAATTTTTTTTATAGTTCTAGATGATTCTAATGTATATCCAAAGTTGATTTGCTCTGAAGTAAATCAGTAAAATTAAAAACACAGGCACTTCCCTTTCCTTTCCTTTTTTCTTTCTCTTAAAACAAACCAAAAAACTCAGTATGTAGGTTAAACAGTATAGTCAACATAGTTGAAGAGAGAATTAGGAACAATAGGAAGAAATTACATAGAATGCAGCATAGTGATAAAAAGAAACGGAAAATATGAAAGAAAACACTGGTACATGGAGAATAGATTGAGAGTTCTAGGATAGAATAGAGAAAATGGAGAGTAGCAGTATTCAAAGAGATAGATAGTAGCTGAGAATTTTCCAGAATTGGTAAATATATAAATCTTCAACTGTAGGAAAACAAACCAAAAGCCAATGAATCCTGAAAGGATAAAGAACACTGAACATATTAGGATATTGTCATTTTGTAGAACATTAAAGACAAAGAGCTTATGAAAGGATCCACAGAGAAAAAAATAGATTGCCATAAAGGAAGGAAAATTAGATTTAAAGCAAACTTCTCAGCGACAATAAGAAGCCAGGAAAATAATATTTTCAAAGAACACAGAGAGAAAATAAGGCAGTTAGAACTCTTTGCTCATACTGGAGTGGGGATGAAATGAAAGCATATTCAGACAGAGACATGTATATGTTTACCACTTAAGTATGAGGACTGACAAGTTTGCAAATTTGCCACCATGTGCTTACTTTGGCAGCACTGTACAAACAACTTAGTAAGGTTTCATAGCTTTGTTATATCTGTGTCTCACAGCTGTGTTCCTGTCGACGTGTGGTAGTGTCTTGCTGAGTGGTGTTCATTATTGTTGCATGTTTTTGTGTGTCATCACAGGAATGTCAGAGCTTGAATTAG
This sequence comes from Carlito syrichta, assembly GCF_000164805.1. Taxonomy (NCBI): domain Eukaryota; kingdom Metazoa; phylum Chordata; class Mammalia; order Primates; family Tarsiidae; genus Carlito; species Carlito syrichta. The sequence goes on along the minus strand of NW_007248088.1, from coordinate 276,406 downwards.
AGCAATGAACAAACGTTAAATTTCTTGTTAAGCTTGGCAAGGGTGGAAGTGAAATCAGGGACATTTTAGTCCAAGTTTATGTCCAAATCTATGGGGATAATGCCATGAAGAAAACGTTTTTCTGAGGAGAGAGAAAGCGTCACTGGTGAAGACAGGTCGGGGGCCAGTAACAAGCAGAACTGATGAAAACGTTGCAAAAATTCGTCCAGTTGTGTGTCAGAATCGTCGACTAAATATGAGAAGCATAGCAGACCAAATAAACATCGATAGAGAAACAGGAAAATCTTAATTTAAAATCTTAGCATGAGAAAGGTGTGTGCAAAAATGGTCCCAAAGGAGCTCTTATATCATGACAACTCACCAGCTTACACAGCACTGTCTATGAGGGAGTTTTTAGCCAGTAAACAAATAACTGTATTGAACACCTTCCCTACTCACCTGATCTGACCCCTAATGACTTTTTTTTGTTACCCAAAGATAAAGGAAATAAAGACAGACATTTTGATGACATTCAGAACATCAAGGGTAAGACAACAGCTCTGATGGCCATTCCAGAAAAAGAGTTCCAAAATCGGTTTGACAGGCAGACTGGGTGTTGGTGTCTATGTATAGCTTTCCAAGGGGAGTGAGTATGTCTAAGGTGTCTGTAGCGATACTCAGCAATGAGATACGTAGCACTGTTTCTAGGATGAGTTTGTGAACCTGTGAGACCTCATATTCTACTAAAAGAACTAATAAAGGATATACATCAGGAAAAAAAATCTTGACTCCAATAAAAATAGTGAGGGGACTGTGGATAACTCTAAATTAGCTTTGACTGTATGTGACACAGTAATGATAAAGCTTATTAATGTCCCCATATTAATATCATTCAAAATAAGTTTTCAGGCAAATAATTATTATTACGGTAACTTTAAGATACAAATAAGGCCAGGCTCGGTGGCTCAGCCTGTAATCCTGCACTTTGGGAGGCCGAGGTGAGTAGATTCCCTGAACCTGCGGGTTCGAGACCTGCCTGGGCAACTTAGTGAGACCTTACCTCAACAATAAATCAAAAAATTAGCCAAATGTGGTAGCGCATGCCTGTAGTTCCAGCTACTTGGAAGGCTGAGGCGGAAGGATCGCCGGAGCCCAGCAGGTTGAGGCTGCAGTGGCTGGAAGCATGCTGCTGCACTTCAGTCTGGGTGACAGAGTGAGACTCCAACTTAAAAAATAATAATAATACAAATAAACATAAATTGTAATGGAGAAGATTGTGAAAGAGAATGATTGAAAACAGACAGAATGTGATGGCTCACACCTGTAATCCCAGCGCTTTGGGAGGCCCAGGTGGGAGAATCGCTCTCGACCAGCCTGGGCAACATAGTGAGACCTCATCTCTACAAAACATTAAAAAATTAACTCGATAGGGTGGCACATGTCCTAGTCCCAGCAACTCAGGAGGCTGTGGTGAAAGGATCTCCTGAACCCAGAAAATCAAGCCTGCGGTGAACTGTCATCGTGCCTCTGTACTCTAACCTGGGTAACAAAGTGAGACTTAGACTTTATTTTTTTCAATTTTTTTTGAGTTGGAGTCTCACTCTGTTGCCCACACTGGAGTGCAGTGGCCGCTCCCGGCCACTGCAGCCTTGACCTGCTGGGCTCCAGCGATCCTTCCGCCTCAGCCTTCCGAGTAGCTGGAATTACAGGTACGCGCTACCACACCCGGCTAATTTTTTGATTTATTGTAGAGATGAGGTCTCACCAAGTTGCCCAGGCGGGTCTCGAACCCGCAGACTCAGGCAATCCACTCACCTCAGCCTCCCAAGGCGCGGGATTACAGGCTGAGCCACCGAGCCTGGCCAGACTTTATTTTTTAATTTTACTTTATTTTTTGAGTTGGAGTCTCACTCTGTCACCCAGGCTGGAGTGCAGTGGCAGGCTCACGGCCACCCCAGCATCAACCTGCTGGGTTTAGGTGATCCTTCCGTCTCAGCCTTCCAAGTAGCTGGAACTACAGATGCACCCCACCACACCCGACTAATTTTTTGTAGAGATGAGGTCTCACCAAGTTGCCCAGGCAGGTCTCAAACTCCTGGGCTTAGGCAGTCCTCTAAAGAGCTGGGATTACAGGCTGAGCCACCATGCCCAGCTGGAGACTTAGACTTAAAAAAAAAAAAGAAAAAATTACTGAAAACATCTTTATTTTAAATCTTTTGTTTGAAAGAGATTTTTGTGTTTGAAAGAGATTTTGGGACAGGTAATAATATTTCAGGTGGTTAGTTTTTTTTCTTTCAGTATTTTAAGGATATTACTGTCTTCTCCTTTGCATTGTTTCCAAGGAAAAATCTTATGTTATCCCTATCTTTACATGAGATGTCTTTTTAATTTTCCCTCTCTGGCTTCTTGTTAAGATTTTATAGTGGTTTTGAGCAATTTCATTGAAATATTCCTTGGTGGTGTTTTCTACATGTTTCTTATGCTTAGGATTTGTTGAGCTTCTTAGACTTGTGGTTTTATAGTTTTCATTAAGTTTGGTAAATTCTTTGATTATTATTTATTTATTTTTGTTCACTCTGTTGCTCTCCCTTGTCCAGTTATCTGTTGTCCCTAGTCCCCTGATACTTTTTGTATTTACTTTTTAATTATTTTTTCTATCTTGGCTTGATTTGGGGTAATAATCTATTTTGCCTTAATATCTAGTCTGCTGTTGTCATACATCTTTGTACACTTGGCACTCCATATCCATGGGTCCTGCATTCATGAATTCAGCCAACCTAGGACCAAAAATATTTGGGAAAAAGAATAAAAAATAATGCAACAATTAAAAATACAAATAAAAAACTATAGTATGATAACTATTTATTGTATTAGGTATTGTAAGTAATCTAGAGATGATTTAAGTTATATGGGGCCTGTAGTCCTTCCTAGCTACTCAGGAGGCAGGAGGGTCATTGAAACCTAGGAATTTGAGGCTGCAGTGAGCTGTGATCAAACCAGTGTACTCCAGCCTGGACTACAGAGTGAGATCCTGTATCCAAAACAAACAGACAAAATACACACACACACACACACACACACACACACACAGGAGTATATGTGTAGGTTACGTGTAAATACTGTGCCATTGTATGGAAGGGAATTGGACATACATGGGTTTTTGTATCTGTGGGGGTGTCCTGGAACCAATATCCCATATTAAGGGATGACTGTATTTTTAAAAAATACCCCGCCCCATTTTTGAGGCAACGTCTTGCCAGGTGGCCCAGGCTGGTCTCAGCTCCTGAGTTCAAGCAGTCCCTCAAGGAGCTGGGACAACAGGTGTATGCTACTTAATCCAACTCATGAATTTTTAAACATCTTTATTGAGGTTCACCTACCATGAAACTCACCCATTTAGAATGTGAACAATTAAGAGGTTTTAGTGCCTTTACAGAGTTGTGCAGCCATCACTGCAATCTAAGATTAGAACATTTTCTTCAACTGAAAAACAAACTTCCTAATTATTACAGTCATTCCCCATTTTGCCTCTCCCCCCAGTCCTAGACACCTACTAATCTTTCAGTTTACACAGATTTGACTATTTTAGACTTTTTTTTTTTTTTTTTTGAGTTGGAGTCTCGCTCTGTCACCCAGACTGGAGTGCAGTGGCCACTCCTGGCCACTGCAGCCTCAACCTGTTGGGCTCCGGCGATCCTTCCGCCTCAGCCTTCTGAGTAGCCGGAATTACAGGCATGCGCTACCATGCCCGGCTGATTTTTTGTAGAGATGAGGTCTCGCCAGGTTGCCCAGGTGGGTCTCGAACCCGCGGGCTCAGGTAATCTGCTCAGGCAATCCACTCATCTCAGCCTCCCAAAGCGTAGGATTACAGTCTGAGCCACCGAACCCAGCTTAGACATTTCATTTAATGGAATGTCATTAGACATTTCATTTAATGGTATGTCATTAGACATTTCATTTAATGGAATGTCATTAGACATTTCATATAAATGGAACCATGCACTCTATGGTCTTTTGTGACTGGCTTCCTACACTTAACATGATGTTTTCAAGGTTTACCTATGTTGTTACATATATCAGTATTCCTTTTTTGGCTGAATAATACTCCATTATAAGAATATTCCACCGGGCTTGGTGGCTCAGCCTGTAATCCACGCTTTGGGAGGCTAGGTGACTGGATTGCCTGAGCCCGCGGATTTGAGACCCGCCTGGGCAACTTGGCAAGACCTCACCTCTACAATAAACCCAAAAAAACTAGCTGGGCATGGTAGCGCACGCCTGTAGTTCCAGCTACTTTGAAGGCTGAGGCAGAAGGCTCGCTGGAGCCCAGCAGGTCGAGGCTGCAGTGGCCGGGAGCGGCCACTGTACTCCAGTCTGGGTGACAGAGTGAGACTCCAACTCAAAAAAAAAAGAATATTCCACATTTTGTTGACATACTCATTAATTCATAGATGTTTGAGTTACTTCCACTGTTTGACTACGAACATTCACATACAAGTTTTTGTGTGGAGATAATAATGTTCTCAGTTCTCTTGGGTATATACCTAGCAGTTGATTTGCTGGGTCATATGATAACTGTATGTTTAACATTCTGGAAGTTGCCAGACTCTTTTCCAAGGTAGCTGGATTGTTTTAGGCTGCCACCAGCAGTGTATGAGGATTCTAGGTTTTCTATATCTTCCCCAACACTTTTTATTGTCTGTCTTTCATATTATAGCCATGCTAGTGGGTGTGAAGTGGGATCTTATACTTTTGATTTGCACTTCCTTGATGACTAATGGATTGATAATTTTTTCATGTTCTTATTGGCCATTTCTATATTATATATATATATATTTTTTTTTTTGAGAAATATCTATTCAACTCGTTTTCCTTTTTTTTTTTTTTTTTTTTAAGTCAGAGTCTTACTCTGTTACCCAGGCTAGGGTGTGGTGGTACAGTCAGGGCTCACTGCAGCCTTGACCTCCTGAGCTCAGTTGATTCTTCTGCCTCAGCCTCCCAAGTAGCTGGGACTACAGGTATGTGCTACCATGTCTGGCTAAGTTTTTTATTTTTTATTTTTTTGGTAAAGATGAGGTCTTGCTATGTTGCCCAGGTTGGTCTCAAACTCCTGACTTCAGTCAGTCCTTCCTTCTTAGACTGCCTAAGTGCTGGGATTGCAGAGGTGAGCCACTGTGCCCAGCTCATCCACTTTTCCATTTTTAAATTGACTTGCTTACTTTTTTTTTTTTTTTTTTGAGTTGG
>NW_007248088.1:253171-271001 GCF_000164805.1 Carlito syrichta | reverse complement strand
CAGGCAGTCCACTCACCTCAGCCTCCCAAAGGCGCGGGATTACAGGCTGAGCCACCGAGCCCGGCTATTTTTTTTTTTCTTTATTGTAGAAACGAGATCTCACCAAGTTGCCCAGGCTGGTGTGAACCCATGAGCCTAGGCAATCCTCTTGCCTCGGCCTCCCAAAGTGCTGGGATTACAGGCTTGAGCCACTGTGCCCAGCCGAGTTACTTACTTTTTATTGTTGAATTGTAAGAGTTACTTTTTAAATTTTATTTTGTTTGTTTATTGAGTCAAGGTCTCACTCTGTGGCCCAGGCTGGAGTGTAGTGGCATGCTCAGGTCCCACCACAGCCTTCACCTCCTGGCCTCAGGCAGTCCTTCCACCTGAGCCTCTTGAGTACCTGGGACTATGGGCGTATACCACTATACCTGGCTAATGTTTATTTATTTATTTATTTATTTTTGTAGAGACAAGATCTCACTATGTTGCCTAGGCTGGTCTCAAGCTCCTGGTCTCTAGCATTCCTCCTGACTCAGCCTCCCTTACTGGATCTGGCTAAGAAGTTCTTTTTATATTTTAGATACTAGTCTTTCTCAACAGATACATGATTTGCAAATGTTTTCTCTTATTCTGTGGGATGACTTTTACAGTATTCTTGGAAGCACAAAAGTTTTAACATTTATAAAGTCTGACTTATCTTTTTTTTTGCTTATGTTTTTTATGTTGTAGCTAAGAAACCATTGCCTAATCCAAGATTACAAAGATTTACTCTCTGTTTACTTCTAAGAATTTTATAGTTTCAGCCCTTACATTTCGGTGCTTCCTCCATTTTTTAGTTAATTTTTATATATAGTATGAGATAAGGGTCCAACTTTGTTCTTTTATATGGATATCCAGGTGTCTCAATTATTTGTCTTTTCCACTATCATATGTCTGTCTTTATGGCAGAAACACACTATCTTTATATCCAGTGTATTCATCTCAGACATTAGTTTTCATCTCCGATACTAGTTTTCATCTCTAGGAATTTGGCTTGAATAGTTTTGTACGTCTTCCATTTCTCCACTTAACTTTTTGAACATATGGAATGCAGTCATAATATCTGTTTTAAAGTCCTTTAACAGACAGAATTAGTTCTGGGTAAGAATTAGTTCTGGGTAAGTTCTGTTGATTGATTACTCTTCTCAGTATAGGTCATGTTTTCCTGCCTCTTTGCATGCCTAGTAATTTTTGATCAAATTCCAGACATCCTTAGGCTGGCCACAGTTTCTCATACTTGTAAACCCAGCACTTTGGGTGACTGAGGCAGGAGAATCACTTGAGGCTAAGACCAGTCTGGGCAACATAGTGGGACTCCATCTCTACAAAATAAAAATAAAATAATTAGCCATTTGGTGCATGCCTGTAGTCCCAGCTACTCAGGATGCCGAATCAGTAGGATCACTTGAGCCCAGGAGTTGGAAGCTGCATTGAACTATGATCATGCTGCTATACTCCAGCCTGGGCAACAGATTGAGACTGTCTCTTAAACAAACACAAAAAAATTCCAGACATTGTTAATTTAATATTTTGGGTGCTGGATTTTTTTTTTTAATTTCTGCAAACCTTTTGGAGGGTTGTTTTGCAATTCAGTTACTGTGCTTGACGAACAGTTTGGTTCTTTTGGGTCTTACTTTCATGATTTTTAAGGCCAGTCTGAAGCAGTGTTCTAGGGCTAAAAATGTCATACTACCAAGGTAAGATCTTCCTGAGTTCTCTGCCCAGTGCTCCGTAAATGAAGCTTTTTTTCGATCTGGCTGTTGAGAACAGGTGCTATTCCTGGCTTCATGTGTGTGCTAGGCATTGCTCCCTCTGTTCCTTTCAGATCATTTTTCTCCCAGATATCAGTCATATGTATGTACAGATTATCGGTCTGATCCCCTTCAATATTTCAGGGGAAGCCCAGCAGACTTCTAGGTTTCTTTCTCTTTGCAGCTCACTCTTCTATGGTATTTTAAACCTTCTAGCTGCCAGTATCTCTCATTATAGTCTCAGCTCCATCTCTCCAACTCAGAAGTTTTTCAGGCTCTACTTCAATTTCCCCCTTCCTGCACCATGTCCTGGAACCTTCTTAAGGCAGACAGTAAGCAAGGACAGTTATAGGGTTCACCTCATTTGTTTCTTGTGCCTCGGGATCACTGTCCTTTGTTACCTGATGTCTATTACCTTGAAATCTTTATCTTGTTTTCATGTATTTTTTGTTGTTGTTTCAAATGGGAGGGTAAATCCAGTCACTGTTATTAAAATCTTTGTGGCTGAAAGTGGAAATTTTAGCGTTAGTGTTTTTTGTTTTGTTTTGAGTTGGGGGTCTCACTCTGTTGTCCAGACTGGATTGTAGTGGCACAATCACAACTCACTGCAACCTCAAACTTCTGGGCTCAAGCAGATCCTCCTGCCTCAGGCTCCCAGTCAGCTGAGACTACAGGTGCATGCCACCATGCCCAGCTAATTTTTTAATTTTTTTGTAGAAACGGGGTCTCATTATGTTGCCTTGTCTGGTTGAACTCCTGGGCTCAAGCAGTCCGCTTGCTTAGCCTCCCAAAATACTGGGATTACAGAAGTGAGCCACTGCACCTGGCCCAGCACTGGTTTTACCATTAACAAGTTGATGCCTAAATGTTGAGCTAGAGAATGGATAATGAATTGTATATCCTGCTGTAGAATTTATATAAAGCAGTTAAAACAAATGAACTAGAGCTTTATGCATTTTCTGGGATAAATTTTAAATATAAAACAAATTAAATATTGAACAGCAAAATGAAAGATAGTACAAGAGAATTATTTAAATTATTAAAATATAATTTTTTTGACTGGGTGCAGTGGCTTACACCTGTAATCCCAGTACTTTGGAGGCCGAGGTGTGAGGCTCACTTGAGCCCAGGAGTTCAGGATCAGCCTGGGCTATATACTAAGACCTCATCTCTATAAAAAATCAAAAAATTAGCTAGGCCTGGTGGCACATACCTGTAGCTCCAGCTATTCGGGAGGCTGAGGTGTAAGGATCTCTTGAACATAGGAAATGGAGGCTATGGTGAGCTGTGAGTGTACCACTGTACTCTAGCTTGGGTGACAGAGCAAAACCCCAATTTTTAAAAAAAATAAAGATATATTTTTAAAATATACAGACCATTCTAAGTATTATTTATGGATGCATGTGTATGCAATAAACTTATAAAAGTATTTATGAGAATAATAACGAATTCATCTCTGAGGAAGGAGGGAGAGTAGAGATGGGCTGGTAATAAAGTTACACAGGGTGGTGCTTCAAATGTATCTGTAGTGTTTTAGATAAGTGAATTTCCTTAGGGAAATGCAAATTAATACCATGATGAAATATTACTACACATCTATTAGAATGGCTTGAATAAAAAATAATGACACCAGCTGGTGCAGCGGCATATGCCTGAAGTCCCAGCTGCTCAGAAGGCTAAGGCAGGTGGATCACTTCAGGCCAGAAGTTTGAGACTGCAGTGCGCTAGGATCATGCCTGTGAATAGCCACTGCACTCCAGCCTGGGCAACATAGTGTGATCTCATCTCTAAAATAATAATAATAATTAAAATGACACCACCAAATGCTGGTGATGATGTGAAAAAACTGAATTTCTTTCATACTGCATCTGGGAATATGTGGTGATACAGCTACTTTCAAAAAGATTGGCGGTTTCTTATAAAAGTAAACATTCATTTACTATATGACTCAGCAGTCACGTTCTTGGGCATTCATCCTCAGTAAATGAAAATTTACCTTTCTATAAAAATTTGTTTATGAATGGTCACAGCAGCTTTATTTGTAATAGCAAAAAACTAGAATCAACTCAGATGTCCTTCAGTGGATGAATAAACCATAGTACATTCATACCATAGAATACTGCTCAACAATAAAAAGGAATGCATTATTTGTACATACAGCAGCTTAGATGAATCTCAAGAGAATTATCCCGAGTGAAAAAAGCCAGTCCTAGACAAATTTTTTTTTTCTTTTTTTTTTTTAAATAGGAGTCTCACTCTGTTGCCCAGGCTGTAGTGCAGTGGCATGCTCATGGCCACCGCAGCCTCGACCTGCTGGGCTCAGGTTATCCTTCTGCCTCAACCTTCCAAGTAGCTGGAACCACAGGAGTACACCACCACGCCCAGCTTATTTATTTATTGATTGTAGAGTCAAGGTCTCGCCAAGTTGCTCAGACTGGTCTTGAACCCCTTGACTCAGGCAGTCCTCTTGCCTCCACCTCCCAAAGTGCTGGGATTGGGATTACAGGCATGAGCCACCACGCCTGGCTATAGAACTTTTTGAAAGTTAAGATTTCACCAGCTATAATTTCAGCAATTTGGAGGCTGAGGCAGGGAGGACTGCTTGAACCTAGGAATTTGAGACCAGCCTGGGCAACATAGCAAAAACTTCGTCTCTACCAAAAAAAAAAAAAAAAAAATAGCCAGATGTGGTGGTGTGTGTCTGTAGTCCCAGCTACTCAGGGTGTTAAGGTGGATGGACTGCCTGATCCCAGGAAGTTGAGGCTGCTGTGAGCCGTGATTGTCACAATCATGCCACTGCACTCCAGCCTGGGAAACAGTGAGACCCCAATGAAAAAAAAAAAAGCCAAAATTTTAGAAATGGAGAATAGATTAGTGGTTACCAGGTGTTTGGAATGTGGCAGGATGTTGTCATAACAGGTTAACATGAGAGGTCCTCAAGGTAATGACACTATTATGAATCTTGATTGTGATAGTGGATATATGAATCTGCTAATAGGACAAAATTGTGTAGGACTAAATACCCACAAATGAGTACTATTAAAATTGGGGAAACCTAAGTAAGATCTGCAGATTGTAACAATGTTGATATCCTAATTCTGATACCATATTACAGTTTTGCAATATGTTACCATTGGGGGAAACTAGGTAAGGGGTACATGGCATGTTTCTATATTGTTTTTCAAACTATATAAATTTGCAATTATCTCAAAATAAAAAATTTAATTAGAAAATAAAGTAGGGGCAAAACATTAAAATTTGAACTTCTTTTATTATCCTCTATATTTATCTCCATGCTCGAAACATTTCACAATAAGAACATGCAGTCACGCCGGGTGCAGTAATTTGGGAGGCAGAGGCAAGAGGATTGCCTGAGTCCATGGGTTTGAGACCAGCCTGGGCAACTTGGCAAGACCTCGTCTCTACAATAAAATCAAAAAATTAGCCGAACGTGATGGCACATGCCTGTAGTATCAGCTACTTGGAAGGCTGAGGCGAAAGGTCAAGGCTGTGGTGGCCATGAGCGTGCCACTGCACTTTAGCCTGGGAGATAGAATGAGCCTCCAACTCAAAAAAAAAAAATGAACAAGCATTTGCTCTGATGTGCACAATAAAATTCTACTCAGCTCCCTGTTGTGACCATTTGAAAGATGGGTCAAAAGGAGACAAATCAGTGAAAAAAAATAGTGGGAACATAAGAAATGAGATACATATTGCTCATTTATTAATATTCTCTTTAAAGTATTTAGATTTACAAATGTAAATATCAGGATTTACAATAAAGAAATTTTTAAAAGAAAGTCCCCACCTTCTTAGGATTTCGAAACCAATACGGTCTTCCTAACTTTTTTTTTTTTTTGAGTTGGAGTCTCACTCTGTCACCCAAACTGGCGTGCAATGGCCACTCCTGGTCACCAAGCCTCTAGCCGTTGGGCTCCAGCGATCCTTCCACCTCAGCCTTCTGAGTAGCTGGAACTACAGGCACGTGCTACCACACCTGGCTAATTTTTTGATTTATTGGAGGGATGAGGTCTTGCCGAGATGCCTAGGCGGGCGTCGAACCCGCGGGCTCAGGCAATCCATTCACCTCAGCCTCCCAAGGCACGGGATTACAGGCTGAGCCACTGAACCCGCCTCAGAGGTTTTCTTTTTTTTTTTCGAGTTGGAGTTTCACTCTGTCGCCTAGACTGGAGTGCAGTGGCCTCTCCCGGCCACTGCAGCCCCAACCTGCTGGGCTCCGGCGATCCTCCCGCCTCAGCCCTCCTAGTAGCCGGAATTACAGACATGCGCTACCACTCCCAGCTGATTTTTTGATTTATTGTAGAGATGAGGTCTCGCCAAGTTGCCCAGGCGGGTCTCAAACCCGCGGGCTCAGGCAATCCATTCACCTCAGCCTCCCCAAGCGAGGGATTACAGGTTGAGCCACCGAGCCTGGTGAATTAGAGATTTTTCTAACCTATCTGACGATTTAGACTTTTCTGTTAATCTTCTGATGTGAATTTAATTGGAAGATAAAATATAAAGGTCCTTGTATATTGCCTAACACAGAGCAAGCACTCATTAGATGTTAATTCATTTTGTTTACCCTCTTTGTCCTCCCATTTTCTACCTCTCACAATCCTTTAAGTCTTTGCTGCAGATCTGAATTTTGGTTTGAAGGTGAGTTGAAATCTTGACAAGCTTCGTTGTAGAGCTGCGTTGTCTGGCATTCTTATTTCTTTTTTTTTTTTTTTGAGTTGGAGTCTCACTCAGTCGCCCAGACTGGAGTACAGTGGCCGCTCCCGGCCACCGCAGCCTCGCCTGCTGGGCTCCGGCGATCCTTCTGCCTCAGCCTTCCGAGTAGCCGGAACTACAGGCATGCGCTACCACGCCCGGCTGATTTTTTGATTTATTGTAGAGATGAAGTCTTGCTGCCCAGGCGGGTCTCGAACCCGCGGGCTCAGGCAATCTACTCACCTCAGCCTCCCAAAGGCACGGGATTACAGGCTGAGCCACCGAGCCCGGCTGGCATTCTTATTTCTTACAGTAGTCAGCAGCAAATTTGAAGCTGGATATTTTTCCATGATTAACTGCTCTATTCTTGAAACTTTCCTTTAATTTTGTTAACATGTGCTTTCCTAGTTTTCTTCCTAGCTTTCTATTTCTTAGTTTCTTCTGACCACCCAACCCTTAAATTTAGATTCTATCCTTGGCACTTTTTTTCTGACTATATTTTCATTTTTTTCTTGTCTGTTTCTCTCATCCCTACATTACTTCAGTTACCTCCTTTACCTGTTTAAATATATGTCTCCAGCTGTGACCTGAACTCTGTCTCCTTTGTTTGTGTACCATGTATTTGAGTGTCTGTTGGATATCTCTACCTTGATTTCTTATTGGCACTTCTGACAATTTTGTTAGGATGTTTTCAATTCAGGTACAGAAACCCCAGTTCATATTATATAGTTTAAACACTAAGGGAGATTATTGATCTGTGTAACAGGTAACAGAGACTAGTTTCAGGGTAGTTTGATCTGGTGACATGGCTGTGTAATTACCTTTCTTTCTTTTTTTTTTTTTGAGTTGGAGTCTCACTCTGTCGTCCAGACTGGAGTGCAGTGACCACTCCTGGCCACCACAGCCTCGACCTGCTGGGCTTCGGCGATCCTTCCGCCTCAGCCTTCTAAGTAGCTGGAATTACAGGCATGCGCTACCACACCCGGCTGATTTTTTGATTTATTGTAGAGATGAGGTCTCACTGCCCAGGTGGGTCTCGAACCCGCGGGCTCAGGCAATCCATTCACCTCAGCCTCCCAAAGGTGCGGGATTACAGGCTGAGCCACCGAGCCCGGTTTGTAGTTAGCTTTCATCTTAATGCCCTGCTATATACTGTGTCTGCTATCTGCAAGTTGCTTTCCCTCATGATCACAATATGGCTGCTGACAACAGTACACCAGAGCCAATATTTTTTCTTTCACATTGAGAGGAAGACAATAGAATTGATAGACCTTAGTGACTTAGATTGAGGAGTCAGAGAAAAGTCAAGAATGATTCCTAGGCTTCAGCTTTTGCCATTGAGTGATTTTTCTCTTTACTGAAATAGGATGAAAAGCAGTATATAGGAAGGCAGAGAAAATGAGTTCATATAAACATTGAAGTACATATTTTCATATGCATGTTTATCTCCTATCAGAAAGAAATTCTTTAAACAGTAACCTAGTTTTTTTTCTAAAAATCTGTATTCCTAGCACTACACCCTACCTTGACACATGGTAGTATATACTTAATTTTTGTATGGTGAGTGGATGGATTGATACATGTGCACATACATGAATACAGAGTGCTGCTTCTTAAGATGTCTAACTCTGAACATGGTGTGGTACTGTGTTAATAGATTTTTGAAGTAAGCTAGACCTGCATTATAATTCCAGATTCAGTATCTAAAGCTTTTCAGTCTTGGGATACATGATGTAACACTTTTTTCTACCTCTGTAGTAGGGATAATACTACTTACTGAGTAATTTCTTGAAAAGTAAGAGCACGCGATAAGGTATGTAGTAGCATGTTTGACTTTAAAGTTAGGTACTTAAGAAGTAGGAGCTGTTATTAGTAGAAGCACAGAAGAAACAAAAAAAAAAAGATTGGTTAGGCAGTAAAAGGCAACATATAACATTCATCTTCCAAAATTCTTGTTTTGTTTTTTTGGAGAAGAATATTTGTGTGACAAGTTTTCGGTGACTATTAATTCTTGCAGTTTTATAGGGTTAAGTGTAGAATTCGTTATTTAAAAAATATATTAACAATCATATAGCTATCACCACAATCTAGTTTTAGGATATTTCCATCACTCCAAAAAGATCCCTAAGCTGTTTATAATCAGTTTCTATTATGTTGTATTTTTTTTAAAAAAAATGTATTGTGGTAAAATATATGTAATATTAAATTTCCTTCTTTTTTTTTCTTTTCTTTTCTTTTTTTTTTTTTTTGAGTCAGAGTCTCATTCTGTCGCCCATGCTGGAGTGCAGTGGCTCGTTCACAACCACCGCAGCCTCAATCTGCTGGGCTCTGGTGATCTTTCCGTCTCAGCCTTGCAAGTAGCTGGAACTACAGGCATGCACCATTATGCCTGGCTAATTTATTTATTGTAGAGATGAAGTCTCATCAAGTTGCCTAGGCTAGTCTCAAACCCATGAGCTCTGGCAGTTCTCTCGCCTCGGCTTTCCAAAGTGCTGGAATTATAGGTGTGAGCCACCCCTCCCAGCCTAAAATTTACCATTTTAACCATTATTAAATGTACAAGTCAGTGGACTTAAGTGCATTCACAGTATTGTGTAACCATTATCACTATCCATTTTCCAGAACTTTTTCATCATCTCAGAGACTTTGTTCCCATGAAATGGTATATTCCTCACTCCCTACCATAATACCCCCACGCCCCACCCCAAGCTGGTCTATTCTGCTTTCTTTTTTCTTTTTTTTCTTCTTTTTTTTTTTAGATGGGGTCTTGTGATACTGCTTAGGCTGGTCTCAAACTCTTGGGCTCAAAGCATTCCTCCTAAGTTAGCTGGGATTATAAGTGTTTGCCACCACACCCAGCCATCTATTCTACTTTATATCTCTAAGTACCTCATATAAGTGGAACTGTATAGTATCTGTCCTTCTATATCTGGTTTACTTCACTTAGCATACTGTTTTCAAGGTTCACCCAGGTTACATTGGATTTTAAGACAGGCATGGCTATGAGTATGTAAAGTTGGGATTTTATAGATCAGTAAAAAGAGTAGGCATGGACAGAATTGTTTAGGGTTCTCGAAGCCATCTAACTGGGAAAGCTTATCTACCTCAGACTTTCAGATATCTGAGTTCTGGTTTTTCCCAGCCTCCAGTATGTCAGTTTCTTTCTTACATCATTGGAATTTAGTAAGGGGAAATTATTTGAACTGCTTGCAGCTGTTTGTATAATGATCAATTCAAGAAGCCAAGTTGATGTTGGCATTCCAAACTCTAGCCTTAGGTTATTGAATTTTGTTGTTTTGTCATATACTTTCATGTTCATGAATATATGTCAAAACTCAAAATACTGGAATATATTAATTTGCATTTGTATATCTTGCTGTGTCCTTTTTTCTTTCTTTCTTTTTTTTTTTTTTGAGTCAGAGAATCTCACTCTGTTGCCCAGGCTGCAGTGCAGTGGCACGCTCACAGCCACCATAGCCTCGACCTGCTGGGCTCAGGCGATCCTTCCACCTCAGCCTTTCACATAGCCGGAATCACAGGCATACACCACTATGCCTGGCTAATTTTCTGATTTATTGTAGAGACAAGGGACGTTGCCAAGTTGCCAAATCTGGTCTCGAACCCTGGGCTGAGGCAGTTCTCAGCCTTCCAAAGAGCTGGGATTACAGGCGTGAGCCACTGTGCCCGGCTCGCTTTTTTCTTTTTAAGAGATAGGGTCTTGGCAGCCCCTTCAGGGTACCCTGCCACTGTGGGAGCTTTTCTGTCCTCTCAATAAATTCTGTTTTCAAAAAAAGGGTCTCACTCTGTCATCCAGGCTGGAGTGCAGGATGTGATCACAACTCACTGTAGCCTCAAATTCTTGCCTTCAGGCAAGGTTTCCACCTCAGTATCCTAAGTAACTTGAGACTACAAGTGCACACCACTATGCTGAGCTCATTTTTATTTTTTATTTCTTACTTTTTTGGAGATGGAACTCTTACTGTTTTGCCTAGGCTAGTCTCAGACTTCTGGCTGCAATCCATCCTTCCATCTCAGCCTCTCGAGTTGCTGGGAATACAAGTGTAAGCTACCACCTTGCTGTGTACTTTAATAAAGTATAGGCATGCCTCGCAAATTTTGTGAGTTCCATTCATGTTTACACTATACTGTAGTTCATTGAGTGTATAGTAGCATTATATCTAAAACAATATACATGCCTTAATTTTAAAAATACTTTCTTGCTAAAATGTGCTAATAATCATCTGAGCCTTTAGCAATACTTTTTTTTTTTTTTTTTTTTGGGTCAGTCTTACTCTTTCTCCCAGGCTGGAGTGCAGTGAGTGGCACAATCACAGCTCCCTGTGCCCTTGACCACCTGGGCCTTCCACCTCAGTCTCCTGAGTAGCTGTGTCAATAGGCGTGCACTGCTACACTCAGATAATCTTTTTATTTTGTGTAGAGATAAGGTCTCACTATGTTACCCAGGGTTTGAGCAATCCTGCCTCAGCCTCCCAAAGTGCTGGGATTACAGGCTTGAGCCACTGTGTCCAATCTTCATAGCAGTTTTACCCACAGGAGAACATCTTTCAAAATTGGGCTCAGTCCTCTCAAACCCTACTACTGATCTGTCAGCTAAATTTGTAGAATATTCTAAATCCTTTGTTGTCATTTCTACAATGTTCCACAGTATCTTCACATGGCGTACATTCCATCTCAATAAACAACTTTCTTTGCTCATCCATAAGAAGCAATTCCTGTTGGGTGCAGTGACTCATGTCTATAATCCCAGCACTTTGGGAGGCTGAGGTGAGAGGATTACCTGAGCCCATGGGTTTGAGACCAACCTGGGTAACATGGCAAGACCTAGTCTCTATAATAATTTTTTTTTAAATTAGCTGGGTATGGTGGCACACACCTGTAGTTCTGGCTACTTGGAGGCTGAGGCGGAAGGATCGCCTGATCCCAGCAGGTTGAGACTGTGGTGGCTGTGAGTGTGTCACTGCACTCCAGCCTGGGCAACAGAGTGAGACTGACTCAAAAAAAAGAAGCAACTCCTTATGCATTTAAACTTTATCAGGAGATTGTAGGACTTCAGTCACATCTTCAGGCTTCACTTCTAATTCTAATTCTCTTGCTATTTCGACCACATTTGCAATTCTTTTTCTTTTCTTTTTTTTTTTTGAGTTGGAGTCTCACTCTGTTGCCCAGACTGGAGTGCAGTGGCCGCTCCCGGCCACCGCAGCCTTGACCTGCTGGGCTCCAGCAATTCTTCCACCTCAGCCTTCCAAGTAGCCGGAATTACAGGCACGCGCTACCACACCCGACTGATTTTTTTATTTATTGTAGTTATTTTTCATTGAAGTTTTGAACCTTTCAGAGTCATACAATAGGGTTGTAATCAGCTTCTTCCAAATTCCTGTTAATGGTGATATTTTTGTTTCTTCCCATGAATCATGGTTATTCTTTTCTTTTTCTTTTTCTTTTTCTTTTTTTGAGTCGGAGTCTCACTGTCTCCCAGGCTGGAATGCAGTGGCATGTTCACAGCCACCACAGCCTCGACTTGCTAGATTGAGGCAACCCTTCCACCACAGCCTTCCAAGTATCTGGAACTACAGGTACCACCATGCCTGGCTAGTTTTTTTGATTTATTGTAGAGATGAGGTCTCGCCAGGTTGCACAGCCTAGTTTCGAACCCCTGGGATCAGGCAGTCCTCTCACCTCTGCTTCCCAAAGTGCTGGGATTACTAAGGTGTGAGCCACCATGCCTGGCATGGCATCTAGAATAGTGTATCCTTAACATAAAGGTTTTCCATTTACTTCGCCCAAATCCATTAGGAGTTATTTTTTATCACTGTTTATCAAAATTTCTTTTTTTGTTTGTTTGTTTTTGAGATAGCATCTCACTATATTGCCCAGGTTGGTCTTGAACTTCTAGACTCCAGCAATCCTCCTGCCTCATCCTCCCAAAGTGCTGGGATTATAGGCATGAGCTACCACACCTGGCCATGAAATGTATTTCTTTTCTTTTCTTTTCTTTTTTTTTTTTGAGTTGGAGTCTCATTCTGTTGCCCCAGGCTGGAGTGCAGTAGCACTCTCACGGCCACCCCAGCGTCGACCTGCTGGGCTCTGGCGATTCTTCCATCTCAGCCTTTCAAGCCTTACAGGCGTGTGATACCAAGCCTGGCAAATTTTTGATTTATTGTAGAGAAAGTTCTCGCCAAGTTGCCCGGGCTGTTCTTAACCCCGCAGGCTCAGACAATCCACTTGCCTTGGGCTTCCAAAGTGCTGGGATTACAGGCTGAGCCACTGACCCCGACCTGAAAATACATCTTAAATAATAAAATTTGAAAGTGAAAATTCTTCCTTGGTCTATGGGCTGCAGAATGGATCTTACGTTAGCAGGCATGAAAACATTAATCTTGTACATCTCCATCAGAGTTCTTGGGTGACCATTTTTGATGAGGAGTAATGTTTTGAAAGGAATCTTTTTTTCCCTTAGCAGTAGGTATCACCAGTGGGCTTAAAATACTCAGTATGCAATGCTGTAAACAGGTGTACTGTTATCCAGACTTTGTTCCATTGAGAGAGCACAGGCAGAGTATATTTTGCATAATTCTTACTCTCCCCCCGCCCCCAGGAGGCAGAGTCTTGCTGTGTTGCTCAGGCTGGAGTGCACTGGCTATTCACAGATACCATCATAGCATACTGTAGCCTATAATTTCTCGACTCAAGTGATTCTCCTGCCTCAGCTTGCCAAGTACTGAGGCTACAAGTATACATCACTGTGCTTGGCTTATTTATCATAATTCTTAAGGGCCTTAGGATTTTCAGAACAGTAAAGGAGCACTGACATCAACTTAAAGATTCCAGCTTTCATGAAGTCATATCATCAGTGATTTTCTGGTAATTTAGCTAGATCTTCTGGATAACTTGCAGCTTCAACAGCACTTGCTGCTTCATCTTATGCTTTTACGTTATGGAGATGGCTGCTTAAACCTCATGAACCAACCTCTGCTAGCCTCCAACTTTTCTTCTGCATCTCCCTCACCTCTCTCAGCCTTCATAGAATTAAATAGTGCTAGGGGCTTGATCTAGACTAGGCTTTGGCTTAAGGGAATTTGTAACTGTTTTGGTCTTCTAGCCAAACCTCTACAACTATCTCCATATCACCAGTAATGCTGTTCCATTTATTATTTGTGTGTTCACTGGAGTAACACTTTTAATTTCCTTTAAGAACTTTTCCTAGCTGGGCTCAGTGGCTCAGCCTGTAATCCTGTGTCTTTGGGAGGCTGAAGTGAATGGATTGCCTGAGCCCGTGGGTTCGAGACCCGCCTGGGCAACTTGGCGAGACCTCATCTCTACAATAAATCAAAAATCAGCCGGCCGTGGTAGCGCGTGCATGTAATTCTGGCTACTCGGAAGGCTGAGACAGAAGGATCGCCGGAGCCCGGCAGGTCGAGGCTGCGGTGGCCGAGAGCGGCCACTGCACTCCAGTCTGGGTGACAGAGTGAGACTCCAACTCAAAAAAAAAAAAAGAACTTTTCCTTTGCATTTACAACTTGGCTATTAGGGTGCAAGAGACCTAGCTTTGGTATATCTTGACTTTCATCATTCCTTTCTCACTAAGCTAAAATGATTTCTAACTTTTGATTTTGCAGTGAGAGTCTGGCTGGGCACGGTGGCCCATGCCTGTAATCCCAGCACTTTGAGAAACCAAGATGGGAGGCTCACCTTAAGCAGAGTTGAGACTAATCTGAGCAACAAAGTGATCCCATCTCTACCCTCCAAAAAAGAAATTATCCAGGTCTGGTGGCACATGCCTGTAGTCCCAGCTACCTGGGAGCCTGAAGCAGGAGGATCACTTAAACCTAGAAGGTAGAGGCTACAGTAAGCTATGTATGACCCCACCATAGCACTTCTGTCTGGGCGACAGGGTGAGAACCTGTCACAAAACGAAATAAAAAATAAAAAAGTTCTTTGCAGCAATGGCTGAAGTTGGAGATTATCATCCTAAGCAAACTGACTCAGAAACAGAAAACCAAACACTCCATATTGTCACTCATATGTGGGAACTAAATGGTCACAAAGATGGAATAATAGACACTGGGGACACCATTAAGGGGGGAGGTAGAAAAAGGGATTAGGGTTCAAAAATTAGTTATGGAGTACAATGTTCACTCTATGGTGAATGGGCCACCTGAGACCCAGTCCCCGCCACTACACAATACGTTCATGTAATTAACATGTATATGTATACCCTGAATCTAAAATAAAAATGGGAAAAAAATGTACAATCCAACAAAAAATAAATAGGACTTGAGATCTCAAAAAATACAAAGTGAGAGACTTGGATTTCTTCCTTTCATCTTAAAAACCTAGAGGTTCTTGTAGGGTTATTAATTGGCCTAATTTTAATATTATTGTGTTTCAGAAAACAGGGAGTCCCAAGGTAAGGGAGAGAGACAAGGGAACAACCAGAACACACCCATTTATCAGTTAAATTTGCCATCTTATATGGGTGCAGTTTGTGGCACCCCAAAACAATTCCAATAGTGACATCAGAGATCACTAACCACAGATCACCGTAACAGATAAAATAATCAAAGATTTGAAGTATTGTGAGAATTACTAGAACATGACAGAGATATGAAGCGAGCACATACTCTTGGAAAAATGGCACTGTAGCCGACTCAGTGGCTTATCCTATAATCCCAGCACTTTGGTAGGCCAAGTCTAGTGGATTGCCCAAGCCTGAGGGCTTGAGACCTGCCTGGACAACTTGGCGAGACCTCGTGTCTACAGTAAATCAAAAATTAGCCAGGCGTGGTGTGTGTACCTGTAGTTCCAGCTAGTTGGAAGACTGAGGCGGAAGGATCCCCAAAGCCCCGCAGGTTGACAATGGGGTGGCCGTGAGCGTGCCACTGCACTCCAGCCTGCGCTCCAACGGAGCGAGACTCCAACTCAAAACAACAAAAAAAATGGCACTGTATATTTGCTCTACTCATGGTTGCCACGACCTTCAGTTTTGTTTGGTTTTATTTTAGTGACAGGGTCCTGCTTTGTCACCCAGGCTGTAGTGCAATGGCAGGATCCTAACTCACTATAGCCTCAAACTCCTGAGTTCAAACAATCTTTCTACCTCAGCCAGGATCCTGAGGAGTTGGAATAACAAGCGTGCACCACCAAACCTGGCTAATTTAAAAAAATTTTTTTTTAGAGACAGGGAGGAAGGGAGGATTGCTTGAAGCCAGGAGTTCAAGACCGAATTTGTTTGTTGCCTTTAAGAGAAAGAAAAGTCAGCCAGGCTCCGTGGCTCAGCCTATAATCCCGTGCCTTTGGGAGGCTGAGGTGAGTGGATTGCCTGAGCCCACAGGTTCGAGACCCACCTGGGCAGCAAGACCTCATCTCTACAATAAATCAAAAAGTCAGCCGGGCGCGGTAGCGCATGCCTGTAATTCCGGCCACTTGGAAGGCTGAGGCGGAAGGATCGCCGAAGCCCAGCAGGTTGAGGCTGTGGTGGCCGGGAGCGGCCACTGCACTCCAGTCTGGGTGACAGAGTGAGACTCCAACTCAAAAAAAAAAAGAAAAAGAAAAGTCAGTCTCTGCATGGTGGTTCGCACCTGTAATTCCAGCAATTTGGAGGCCAAGGCAGGAAGATTGCTTTAGACTAGGAATTCGAGACAAGCCTGGGCAGCATGGTGAGACTCGCCTCTCTACAAATGACAAAAGAATTAGCCCATGGAAGCTCACACCTGTAGTTCCAGCTACTCTAGAGGCCGAGGTGAGAGGATCACTTGAGTCTGCAAGTTTGAGGCTGCAGTGAGCTATGATTCCACTACTACACTCCAGCCTGGGTGACAGAGACCCTCTATATTAAACATACAGATACATATGCTATCTGCAACACACAATAAAAACAAGATTTACCTGTACTCCTTGCATCTAGGTGTATAATCCGTTGAATGGTAGACTTTTCCCACCCTCCACCATTCCCCATGATATTCTCAGTTATACTCTCGATTATGTAGGTGTTGATCAAGCTACCAGAGACAATGTTATTATGGAGTTAGGACTTAATTTCTGGTATTCTGTAGCATTCCACTTTTCAGTCACTCCATCTGGAGGTATTTTTCAGAGGTTAATTGGGAGAAGAGTAATAACGTTCTAAAGTTGGATCGTGGTGATGTTTGCACACCTTCGTGAATATACTAAAAACCATTTAATTGTACATTTTAAATAGGTTAATTGTAAATGAATTACATTGCCTTCACCTCCCAAAGTGCTGGAATTACTGGCGTGAGCCACCATGCCTGGCCTTCTCTGGTCTTTAAAAGGTGTGTTTCCTTTTGTTAAAAATTCTTTTGCCGGTCTCAGTGGCTCAGCCTGTAATCCCACACCTTTGGGAGGCTGAGGTGAGTGGATTGCCTGAGCCCGCGGGTTCGAGACCCGCCTGGGCAGCGAGACCTCATCTCTACAATAAATAAAAAAATCAGCCTGGCGTAGTGGCGCATGCCTGTAATTCTGGCTACTTGGAAGGCTGAGGCGGAAGGATCGCTGGAGCCCAGCAGGTCAAGGCTGCGATGGCTGGGAGCGGCCACTGCACTCCAGTCTAGGCGACAGAGTGAGACTCCAACTCAAAAAAAAAGAAAAAGAAAAAAAAAGAAATTCTTTTGTTTATTCTTTATCTTCACTGTAGCAAGAAAGGGATCAAATAGTCTTTATTTTACTCTGCACTTGAGGAAGGAAGATGTCTCAAGCATATACATAATTTTCTTTGTAGGGGCATCAGTTAATGTTGCCGCATTAATTGTTGGTAGTCTTTCTCTCCAGTTACTTGAGCCTATGAATTATCGGCACCTACGTCATAACTTAGGTATGGAATGCATAGCCATATGTTGTAGAAATTTTAAAATTTTAAGTACCTTCTAAGCACTCCATTTTTACAGATTAAATGGAAACTTGGGAAGGGTAAAGTAACTTAGTTAAATATTTGACCTGGTAAAAGTAAGCAGCAATTTTAATTTATGTTTCTTTGACTTAGAAAAAATTTCTTTCCAGTTAATTATTGCTATTTTCCACCAGGACAACAACCGTGAATTTGAAAGTGTTGGAGAAAAACTAAATCTAAATCTGCATGTAGATTTTGTTAGTATAAAAAAACAAAGTGAGAAAGGAAGATGATTATTAAGTTACCTTTAATAGTTTTGTTGCGTGAACAAAGAAAATGCTACTTCTATCAGGCTAAACACCCGAGTTCTTCGTTAAGAAAAGCCAGTCCGGGCTCTGTGGCTCAGCCTGTAATCCCACGCCTTTGGGAGACTGAGATGAGTGGATTGCCTGAGCCCACGGGTTCGAGACCCGCCTGG
>NW_007248088.1:243536-252945 GCF_000164805.1 Carlito syrichta | reverse complement strand
ACTCCAGTCTGGGCGACAGAGTGAGACTCCAACTCAAAAAATAATAAATAAATAAATAAAAAGCCAGGCATGGTGTGCGTGCCTGTAGTCCTAGCTACTGGGGAGGCTGATGAGGGAGGATCGCTTGAGCCTAGGAGTTTGAGTCTGCAGTAAGCTGTGATTGTTCTACTGCATTCCAACCTGGACAACAGAGCGAGACCTTGCCTCTTAAAAAAAGAAAGACAAGGACGGGCTCAGTGACTCATCCTGTAATCCTAGCAGTTTGTGAGGCCGAGGCGAGTGGATTGGCTGAGCCCGCACGTTCGAAACCAGCCCGGGCAACTTGGTGAGATCCCATCTCTACAATAAAATTAAAAATTAGCTGGGCATGGTAGCACGAGCCTGTAGTTCCGGAAAGCTGAGGTGGAAGGATCTTTGGTGTCCAGCGGGTCAACGCTGGGGTAGCCGTCAGCGTGCTGCTGCTCTCTAGCCTGAGTGATGGAGTGAGACTCCAACTCAAAAGAAAAAAAACAGGCTGGACTTGGTGGCTCAGCCTGTAATCTCAGCACCTTGGGAGGCTAAGGCTAGTGGATTGTCTGAGCCTGCAGGTTCGAGACCAGCCCGGGCAACTTGGCGAGACCTCATCTCTACAATAAAGCAAAAATTAACCAAGCGTGGTAGTGCGTGCCTGTTGTTTTGGCTACTTGGAAGACTGAGGTAGAAGGATTGCCGGAGCCCAACAGGTCAACTCTGGGGTTCGTGCCACTGCCCTACAGCTTGGGTGATGGAGTGAGACTCCAACTTAGAAGAAGAAGAAGCAGAAGAAAGGTCATGTATCTTAAGATTTTGAACCTGTATCTGTTTAGAATTGAAGGCAGATAGCAACAGGCCTTAAGTAAATTTAAGTTGAGTTGACCAGGTGTGGTGGCTCATGCCTATAATCCCAGCACTTTGGGAGGTCAAGGTGAGAGGATTGCTTGAGTCCACGGGTTCGAGACCAGCCTGGGCAACTTGGTGAGACCTCATCTCTACAATAAATAATAATTTAAAAAGTTCGCCAGGCATGGTTGCGCATGCTTGTAGCTCCAGCTCCTTGGAATGCTGACTCGGAAAGGTCACCTGAACCTAGCAGGTTGAGGCTGCAGTGGTCCTCAGTGTACCACTGAACTCCAGCCTGGGCGACAGAGCGAGACTCCTACTCAAAAAAAAAATTTAAGTTTAGTTAAATTGCTGAGGCTAAACATCCTTTAATATGGGTAGGAGTTTAACTCAGTTAACTTCAAACCTCTCTGTGTGTGTGTATATAGTATTCTTTTTTTTTCTCCCTCCCTGGCTCCCTCCTTTCCCTTCCCTATCATCCCGTATCTTCCCATCCATTCCTGGCCCTCCAGCTTTCTCCGTATAGTAGTATATTTTTGTTTTTTGGTTTTTTTTAGTTGGAGTCTCACTTTGTTGCCCAGGCTGAAGGGCAGTGGCATGCTCCTAGCTACCGCAGCCTCGATCTGCTGGGCTCAGACGATCCTTCTGCCTCAGCCTTCCAAGTAGCTGGAACTACAGGGATGTGCCACCACCCCCAGCTAATTTTTTTTATTTATTGTAGAGATGAGGTCTCACCAAGTTGCCCACGCTGGTCTCAAACCCATGGTCTCAGGCAGTCCTCTTACCTCAGCCTCCCAAAGTGCTAGGATTAAAGGTGTGAACCACTGTGCCCAGCTAGTATTATTCTTAACAGCTTTACCATCTCACCTTCTCTTATGGACTATTTAAGTAGTAGCTTTATTCTGATCTCACTTACATTTTTCTTTCCATAGGATGGATAGAATGACAGAAGATGCTCTTCGCCTGAATCTGTTAAAGCGGAGCTTGGACCCAGCAGATGAACGAGATGATGTCCTGGCAAAGCGACTCAAAATGGAGGGACATGAGGCCATGGAACGTCTAAAAATGTTGGCATTGCTCAAAAGGAAGGATTTGGCAAATCTTGACGTGCCACATGAGTTACCCACCAAACAGGATGGTAGTGGTGTCAAGGGCTATGAAGAAAAACTCAATGGGAATCTCAGGCCTCATGGAGACAACAGGACTGCTGGAAGGCCAGGCAAAGAAAACATCAATGATGAGCCTGTGGATATGAGTGCTAGACGGAGGTATGGCTCAGTTCAGCTGCCTCCAGGGATAGGGTCTTCTCATAAACTATGTCTGTGAAAATGGAATGAATCCCAATGAGGAGGGTGTTTTTCATCCTAAAGCTTCTTGAAGATATATCTGTATCATCTGGCTTGATCATAAATTCCTCTTATTTCTAAGTGAAGCCAGGTGCCTCAAAAACTGCCTAGCATAGGGAATCATAGTTGTTACTCTTAAAATAACAACTATGGTCATTTCTGGATAAAGGGGACACTTAGGGAGCTGATAGCCCAATTAGAATTGAGTCAAGTCATATTTTTACTCTAATCATATGGCCATTTTAGGAGGAGAAAGTCTTCAAATAATTCCAGGAGTTTTAGGATCTTTTTGTGTGTGTGTGTGTACTCCCAGCTTTTATTACACCCAAAAGCATGACTTTTCTTGTGTCAAAAAGCAAATTCTCTTCATGTGGTAAGTGTCTACATTTATGCTGCATCTATATCACTCCTCCTGGTTCCCACATATACATTTGTTTATACACGTATGTTTATTCTCATATAACACATGTGCAAGCACATTTTCACAGACCTTTTTTTTTCTGGTGTCTGAAAAGGTTGAGTTCTTGAAACGGTGGTGCACACACTAAGGAGAGGTGTCTGGAACTGGCTGAGGCTTGAGTCTAATGGGCAGTGAATCACAGCATAGCTAACCCTAGATTTAAGAAAATTCAGAAACAACTGCTTGCATGAGAATCAGTGTTCATTTGCCCTCCAAGTGACTTAGCTGGCTTTGTCCTAGGACTAATCCAAAGCAGGATCTTTAAGAAGTTGAACTGAAGCTGGGTACGGTGGCTTACACCTATAATCCCAGCACTTTGGGAGGCAGAAGCAAGAGGATTACCTGAGCCCAGGGGTTCTAGACCAGCATGGGCAACTTGGTGAGATTTCGTCTCTGCAATAAATAAATAAATAAATAGCCAGGTGTGGTGGTGTGCACCTGTGCTTCCAGCTACTTGGAAGGCTGAGGTGGAAGGATCACCTGAGCCCAGCAAGTCGAGACTACGGTGACCATGAGTGTGCCACTGCACTCCATCCAGAGACAGAGTGAGACTCCTAACTCAAAAAAAGGCGGGGGGGCTGATGGAGAATGAAGACGAAAGCAAGGAATGGTTCCAACTTTACATGTGTTTCTTTCTCTACTTTATAGGGTTTAGTTACTGGTCTTGTACCAGGGTTATTTTTTTAAACTGCACTTTATGAGGTAACGTTATTCTGGGTAAATAGCTTTAAAAACCCCTTGAATACATCAGATAAATTCCCCAGTGGTCCTGGAAGAGGAGAAAAATCCTTGGAAGTTATAGGTAGTATCAGCATATTGTAAGTAGATTAATCCTTAGATCTTTTGAAAGAAAAAGAAGTGTGTGAATGAGATCATGTACCTTAGCAACAAGGGGAGCTGTTAGGTAGATTATTCACAACCCAAAATGGAACTCAGAGCAGTTTTTTTTTTGTTGTTTGTTTTTTTTTTTGAGTCAGAGTCTCACTCTGTTGCCCAGGCTGGAGTGCAGTGGCCCACTTATGGCTACCACAGCCTCGACCTGCTGGGCTCAGGCAGTCCTTCCACCTCAGCATTCCAAGTCGCTGGAACTACAGGCACGTGCTTATTATTATTATTTTAATTGTAGAGACAAGGTCTTGCCAAGTTGCCTGGGCTGATCTCGAACCCACAGTCTCAGGCAATCCACTTGCCTCAGCCTCCCAAAGTGCTGGGATTACAGGCTGAGTCACTGAGGTTGGCCAACAACTTGCTCTTAATCATCCTTACTCTTCTGAAACAAGTGACTGATCCTACTTCATTTGGAAGGAAGAAAGAGGGGAGCTGTTAAGTAGATTCTTCACATCCCAAATTGGAACTTAGAGCAGTTTTCTTTTTTTGAGTCAGAGTCTCACTGTCGCCTAAGCTACAGTGCAGTGGCAAGCTCACAGCCACCGCAGCCTCAACCTGCTGAGCTCAGATGATCATTCTACCTCAGCCAAGTAACTGGAACTACAGGCATGCACCACACCCAGATAATTTTTGTATTTATTGTAGAGATGAGGTCTTGGCAAGTTGCCCACACTGGTCTTGAACCCATGGGCTTGGACAGTCCTCTCACCTGGGCCTCCCAAAGTGATGGGATTATGGGTGTGAGCTATCGCACCCGGCCAGAGCAGTTTTCAAAGAAACACTGATATACAATTTGGTAAGCTCTCATTAGTATTATTGGAATTGTACAGTATTGCAGATACAATATGTGTTAAAAAATCAGACTGTGCCAGACATGGTGGTTCATACCTATAATCCTAGTACTTTGGGAGACTGAGAGGAGAAGATTGCTTGAGGCCAGGTGTTCAAGGCCAACCTGGGCAACATAGCGAGACCTCTCTCCAAAAATTGTATTAAAAATTAGCCAAGCATTGTGGAGCATGCCTGTAGTTCCAGCTTCTCAGGAGGCTAAAGCAGGCGGATTATGAAGTGAGCTCTAATCATGCTACTGTACTTTACCCTGGATGACACAGAAAACCCTTCTCTAAAACATACACGCATGCACACAATGCACACACACACGCGCGCACACACACACACACACACACACACACACACACACACACACACAAATCAGACTGCTCTGAAAACCCAGCCTTTAAAAAATATTTTAATTGGGAGTGATAAACTCTTTAATTTTTAAAAATTTTTTAGAGATATTATCTCACTATATTGCCCAGGCTGTAGTGCAGTGACTATTCACAGGCTCAGCCATAGCACACTGTAGCCTGAGACTCCTGGGCTCAAGTAATCCTCTTACCTTAGCCTCCCAAGTAACTGGGAACTGTAGGTGCGTGCTACTGTGCCCAACATAGGAGTGATCTTTTGAAACAATCCTCTGGAAGCTGGGGACTCCACATGTACTGGCAGCTATTTTTTACACTGAGCACCCAGCTGCTTTATAAGAATGACCAAAATTGATAGAATCCCAGCAAGGGGATCCATGATTTATTTGATAAGGCCAAAAAGAGGAAAGAATTTGAAAGCAGAAGGAAAGACGAGTTCTTAACATGATAACCATGTCATAATTGCCTGCCTTATTTTGCCATCAGATGGGCAAGTTATGATATCTTTGAAATAAGGTATGTATGAAACCAGTACTACTTATATTTTGGAATTCTAGGGAGACAGTAGTTCTCTTGTTTAGTCATTTTTTTCCACTGGAATAAAAATTAGGAACCTTATAGCTTCTGGGAATATGCCACACAGAGTCACAAGTGATATCAGCAGCAAGTCAAGTTTTTAATAACATCTAAAAGGTAGGGGCTTCATACTTAAATAACCAAAATGTTGTAAGTTGTATGTATGTCTGGAAAAAGAGCAAAGGGTTTTCTCTTGTGGAATGTTGAACAAATAAGATCAGAATCCCAAGTCAAAAGTTTTTTAAAAATTGAAGAATGAGACTGGACTTGGGATTGACTTTATCTGTGCTATCTGTCTAATATGGGTCCGATTATATTTAGGAATAAAATATCACTTGGAGTTTTCCTCAGATGTAACTTCCTGATAAATATCACATAATTCTTCCATCTCCAACCAGGAATGTCTCTGCTTTTCTTGGTACTGGACAGTTCCAAGCAGTAGATGCCACTCACATGAGCAGGGAAGAATTCCTTACCTTAGAAATATTCAGCCAGGCTCAGTGGCTCAGCCTGTAATCCCGCGCCTTTGGGAGGCTGAGGTGAGTGAATTGCATGAGCCCGCGGGTTCGAGACCCGTCTGGGCAACTTGGCGAGACCTCATCTCTACAATAAAATCAAAAAAATTAGCCCGGCCTGGTAGCGCGCCCCTGTAGTTCCAGCTACTTGGAAGGCTGAGGCGGAAAGATCGCCAGAGCCCAGAAGGTCGAGGCTGCGTTGGCCGGGAGCGGCCACTGCACTCCAGTCTGGGCGACAGAGTGAGACTCCAACTCAGAAAAAAAAAAAAAAGAAATATTCTCCTGTAACGTATGTGTCCAGCCAGGACCAGAATGAAAAGAGTTTCTTACTGGTGATAGAGATATTGGGGGATTCAGCAGACAGTAAGGAATTTTCCAGACCTCCAAATTACTCACTTATGTCAGTCATGGGAGTGGGAGTAAGGGAATATAGAAATGATAAGTAAATCACACCAAAAAAATGAATTCAAACACTGTTTAGACCTGACCATTACTCCAGCTACTTGACGGTAGAGGGTGGGAAGCTCTTTTCTCCCTCTAGTGGCTTCTTTTTCTGTAATGCCACATTCTGTTTTATCTCTGACTGACAATCTAGATAAACTTAATAGTTCACAGTACAGTCATTCTCATCAATCTATTCCTCTATCATATTTTCTCAACTAAATGTGGTTGCTTTCAGTAACTCAAATTTACCCTGTTGAGAAACTGAATGCCTATCTTAATCATCAGGGGTGCTTTTTCAAAAGACATCCATGTCCCAACAGCAGCTGAAACAATCTCTGAGAGGCCAGGCGTGGTGGTTCAAGCCTGTAATCTCAGCATTTTGGGAGGCCAAAGCAAGAGAATTGCCTGAGCCCGCAGATTCGAGACCAGTTTAGGCAACATGGTGAGACCTCGTCTCTACAGTAAATCAAAAAATTAGCCGGGCGTGGTAGCACACGCCTGTAGTTCCGGCTACTTGGAAGGCCGAGGTGGAAGGATTGCTGGAACCCAGCAGGTTGACGCTGGGGTGGCCGTGAGCGTGCCACTGTACTCCAGCTGGAGCGACGGAGTAAGACTCCAATTCCGAAAAAAAGAGTCCCTGAGAAGTAGTGGAGAGGCTCTCACAACTAATGATCTGCAAGTATTAAGGGGTTAAGTTACTCATTTAAATAAGACCAAAGAATAGTTGCCTTAGACCTGTGTACTCCCAGCTATGCTGACAATCTCAAGAAAAGTAGGATCAAGGAAGATATGTTTGAAATCAGAGAAGAGTTAGAAGATATAGTCATTGATTTGGGAACCTAAGGCAATTAGAGTTTCCAGAATTCTTGTTACCTGGGTCTTAAGTAGTATGTGCCACTTTTCATCATTTTACAGATACAAATGATGCTTTTAAGGCTAGTCCCAGAAAGACCTAAATAAGAATAAATGTTTGATAAATAGAATTAGGAGTAAGAAGAGCCAGTGTGGGAGATTTAGGTTTCAAAGCAATATGTAGAGAACTTTTTTCTGAGAAAAGTAAAACTCTGGCAAGTCTGGTGTGGTCTCTCATGCCTATAATCCCAGCACTTTGGGAGGCAGAGGTAGAGGCAGGAGGATTGCCTGAGCCCAGGAGTTCAAGACTAGCCTAAGCAGCATAGTGAGACCTTGTTTCTACGAAAAAAAAATTTTTAATTTCAAAAAAAATTAGCCAGAGTGTACCTGTAGTCCCAGCTATTTAGGAGACTGACACAGAACAATCACCTGAGCCAAGGAGTTCGAGGCTACAGTGAGTCATGGTCATGCCACTACACTCCAGCCTGGGTGACCTTGAACCTCAACTCAAAAAAAAAAACTCTGGCAAGCGGATGCAAGTTCCATGCCTTTAATTCTGGAGTTTTAATCCTTTTCCATAAGGCTGTAGACATCACTTGACACAGTCCATTCCTTCAAACCACTGACAGTAGTAGTTCCTTCTTCTGTTCACTCTTCAATATCTGCTCTTGATAATATAGATTATCATTGGTATTGTCACATATAACCCACTTTTTTATAAATCCTCAATGAGAACTATGTTAATATTATAATGAGCTGCCTTTTTAGTAACATATCAATGTAGAAAAGTAGTTTTCTGTTTTATAGACCTTCACTATTGGAAATACCTTAATTTTTCCTTTTCTTGTCTAGTGAGCCAGACCGAGGAAGGCTAACTCCCTCCCCAGACATCATTGTTTTGTCTGACAACGAGGCTTCCAGTCCCCGTTCTAGCTCCAGAATGGAAGAAAGACTCAAAGCAGCCAACCTAGAGATGTTTAAGGTAAGAAGGAAAAATGCCTTCAATTTTCTTTAATTCTTTAACAGTCCCATTTGTCTTTTTTTTTTTTTTGAGAGTGTCTGACTGTCTCCCAGGCTGGAGGGCACTGGCATGCCTCTCGGCCACCACAGCCTCAACCTGCTGGGTTCTGGTGATCCTTCTGCCTCAGTCTTCCAAATAGCCGGAGCTGCAGGCGAGCGCTACCACGCCTGGCTAATTTCTTTTATATATTGTAGAGACAAGGTCTCACCAAGTTGTCCAGGTGGGCCTTGAACCCGCAGAGCCACTGAGCCCAGCCTGTCTTTTTTGATTATCTATCTACTGTTCGGATCTAAATGACTACCCATTAATGAAAACACTTTATAGTGATATTCAACTTCACCAGCATGCCTCTTTAAAAGGAACAGTTAGAATCAAATGGTGATGATAGTTTGAAAAAGTATATATATACTTCAATGTAGCTTATCTTTGGGGGAAAAATTTCATAATTCAAATCATATAAAGTAAACTCTTGGCTGAAAAGATACCTTCTTTTTTTTTTTTTTTTTTGAGTTGAGGTTTGTCACCCAGGCTAGAGTGCAGTGGCAAGCTCATGGCCACCGCCACCTTGACCTGCTGCACTCAGGTGATCCTTCCACCAAAACCTTCCAAGTAAATGGAACTACAGGATGGCTGCCTGATTTTTTAATTTATTGTAGAGACGAGGTCTCGCCAAGTTGCCCAGACCTGTCTTGAACCCGTGGGCTCAGGCAATCCTCTCATCTCATCCATGCAAAGTGCTGGGATTACAGGCATGAGCCACTGCGCCCGGCCTGGAAAGATACCTTCTACACTCTGTCCTAAATTTCAGAATATGAAGGGATTTTTTTTTTTTTTTTTTTTTTTGAGTTGGAGTCTCACTGTCACCCAGACTGGAGTGCAGTGGCATGCTCCCGGCCACCACAGCCTCAACCTGCTGGGCTCCGGCAATACTTCCACCTCAGCCTTCCAAGTAGCTGGAACTACAGACGTACACTACCATGCCTGGCTACTTTTTTATTTATTGTAGAGACGAGGTCTCACCAAGTTGCCTAGGCTGGTCTTGAACCTGCAGGCTCAGGCAGTCCACTCGCCTCGGCCTCCCAAAGTGCTGGGATTACAGGCTGAGCCACTGAGCCTGGCCTGAAGGGATTCTTAAATTTTTTGTGTATATCTAGAAGAAATGTGACTTTAAGATATTTTAAAATGGGCCGGGCTCGGTGGCTCAGCCTGTAATCCCGTGCCTTTGGGAGACTGAGGTGAGTGGA
>NW_007248088.1:242720-243017 GCF_000164805.1 Carlito syrichta | reverse complement strand
TGGTAGCACGCACCTGTAATTCCGGCTACTCGGAAGGCTGAGGTGGAAGGATCACTGAGCCCAGCAGGTGGAGGCTGCAGTGGCTGGGGGTGGCCACTGCACTCCAGTCTAGGCAACAGAATGAGACTCCAACTCAAAAAAAGAGAAAAAAAGATATTTTAAAACATTATTTTTAAAGAAAACAGGTTTCTCTTTGGTCATTCTTCTATTTTGCCGGGAATCTGGCTAATTAGTGTTTCTATGTGGTCTCTCCTCTCATTTATAAAAATATAACTCTTTTTTTTTTTTTTTTTTTTT
>NW_007248088.1:237321-242700 GCF_000164805.1 Carlito syrichta | reverse complement strand
AACCCGCAGGCTCAGGCAATCCACTCACCTCAGCCTCCCAAAGGTGTGGGATTACAGGCTGAGCCACCGAGCCCGGCTATAACTCATTTTTTGAGTATCTATTGAATGCTGGGGACTGTGTGTGCCAGACCCCAGAGATATAATGATAATCCCATTGCCATTTCTGCCTCTTGTGGAAAATGAAGGTTTCAGACCTAAGAAGTAAAGCTTGTCTTTTGTAGGAAGGGATTCTGGGTACCTGCTGCTCTAGCTGACAGTCTCCATGTTTCCTTAGGGGAAAGGCATTGAAGAACGGCAGCAACTCATCAAGCAGCTAAGGGATGAACTACGATTGGAAGAAGCCCGACTGGTGCTGTTAAAGAAGCTGAGACAGAGTCAGCTACAGAAAGAGAATGTGGTCCAGAAGGTAATGTGTCTTAGAAATATGGGACTCTAGAGGGAAGGAAAGAAAAAGATTTTTTGTTTTTGCGTTGGAGTCTCACTCTGCCGCCCAGGCTGGAGTGCAGTGGCACACTCATAGCCAGCCCAGCATCGTCCTGCTGGGCTCTAGCGACCCTTCTGCCTCAG
The DNA here is from genome assembly GCF_000164805.1 of Carlito syrichta. Lineage (NCBI taxonomy): Eukaryota > Metazoa > Chordata > Mammalia > Primates > Tarsiidae > Carlito > Carlito syrichta. The sequence goes on along the minus strand of NW_007248088.1, from coordinate 242,133 downwards.
CCTTCCAAGTAGCTGGAACTACAGGTGCACACTACTATGCCCAGCTAATTTTTTATTTATTTTAGAGATGAGGTCTCGCCAAGTTGCCTGGGCTGGTCTTGAACCCTTGGGCTTAGGCAATCCACTCACCTCACCTTCCCAAAGTGCCAGGATTACAGGTGTGCCACCAAGCCCAGCCAAGAAAAAGTGGTTTGAGAGTAGGCTAGGCCAAGTAGGTTTAGTTGGGTGGCTTGTTCTTCTCTGGGTCCATAGTTTTTAGTCTATAGGAGTAGTGATTTTTTATTTTTTTATTTTTTAAATTTTTTTGAGTTGGAGTCTCACTCTGTTGCCGCTTCCGGCCGCTGCAGCCTCGACTTGCTGGGCTCTGGCGATTCTTCTGCCTCAGCCTTCCAAGTAGCCGAAACTACAGGTGTGCACTACCACGCCCTGCTAACTTTTTTTTTTTTATTGTAGAGATGAGGTCTCACCAAGTTGCCCAGGCAAGTCTCGAACCCGCGGGCTCAGGCAGTTCACTCACCTCGGTCTCCCAAAGCGTTGGATTACAGGCTGAGCCACTGAGCCCAGCGATTTTTTTTTTTTAAATCTTAGGCCTTAATTAAGAAAACCTTGAATCCATTTTCCTCCTGGTCAACAGGAGCTTCACATTGACAAGGAGTTTTAAAGATCTAGAAATGCAGACCTTGGTTGCTCAGCCTGTAATCCTGCGCTTTGAGAGGCTGAGGTGAGTGGATTGCCTGAGGCCGCGGGTTTGAGACCTGCCTGGGCAGGCGAGACCTCATCTCTACAATAAATCAAAAAACTAGCCGGACGTGGTAGCGTGTGCCTATAGTTCCAGCTACTTGGAAGGCTGAGGCGGAAGGATTGCCGGAGCACAGCAGGTGGAGGCTGCAGTGGCCGGAAGTGTGCCACTGCACTCCAGTCGGAGCCGCAGAGTGAGACTCCAACTCAAAAAAAAAAAAAAAGATCTAGAAATGTACCAGATTTCCACCTCTGATTATTGTCCTCTTCCATGGTCTCATTTTGTTTTCCCTCTCCCAGACTCCAGTTGTACAGAATGCAGCATCTATTGTTCAGCCATCTCCTGCCCATGTGGGACAGCAGGGCCTATCCAAGCTTCCCTCCCGCCCTGGAACCCAAGGGGTTGAACCTCAAAATTTGAGAACATTACAGGTATGTGACCCATAGTGAGATCTTAGTGTTTGAGGGCCCTGTCTGGTTTGGAGCTTTTTTTTTTTTTGAGTTGGAGTCTCACTCTGTCACCCAGACTGGTGTGCAGTGGCCGCTCCCGGCCACCGCATCCTCGACCTGCTGGGCTCTGGCAATCCTTCCACCTCAGCCTTCCAAGTAGCTGGAACTACTGGCGCCCGCTACCACACCCAGCTAATTTTTTTATTTATTGTAGAGATGCGGTCTCACCAAGTTGCCCAGGCGGGTCTCGAACCCGCGGGCTCAGGCAATCCACTTACCTCAGCCTCCCAAGGCACGGGATTACAGGCTGAGCCACCGAGCCTGGCTTGTTTGGGGGCTTTTATAAAGACTATCAAGAACCTGGCCATGTTAGACGAGTTATTACTACTGATCATTGTGTTGGTTCTTTGTGACATAGTTTAGTTTGTAATAGAAAGGTGAATAACCTCATCTTTCTGTGGTAGTTTTTCTTTCCTTTCCTTTTCTTTTTTTATTGTTGGAGTCTCACTCTGTCACCCAGACTGAAGTATAGGAACACAATCATGGTACAGTCTTGACCTGCTGGACTCAGGTGATCTTTCCATCTCAGCCTTCCAAGTAGCTGGAACTACAAGTACATGCCACCCCACCAGCTAATTTTTTTGTTTTTATTTTTGTAGAAATGAGGTCTCACTATGTTGCCCAGGCAGGTCTCAAAAACTCCTGGGCTCAAGCAATCCTCTTGCCTCGGCCTCCCAAAGTGCTGGGATTATAGGCATGAGCCACTGCACCAGTCTAGTTTTTTTTCTTTAGAAAGGTTTCTAACTTCTCTAGAGAAGGGTTAATTCTCTATCTAACTATATAGGATTTGATAGTTTACACCAAAAAAAGCCAGGGACTTCCCAGCCACTAATCAGGCTTTGCAGTAATGGTAGAGTTATCTCATAGATGTTAAATGAAATTACCAAGTCTGGCTGTTTTCCTTTACTTCTACTCAGCTGTGTATTATAGACAATGTTTCTCCTTCTGCATTTTGTAGGGCATTATACCATGTTTAACTGGTTATTTTCCTCTTCTTCCTCTTCAGGGTCACAGTGTCATTCGTTCAGCTACCAATACCACCCTCCCACACATGTTGATGTCTCAGCGTGTTATTGCACCAAACCCAGCCCAGCTACAGGGTCAGCGGGGTCCTCCTAAACCTGGCCTTGTACGCACCACAACACCCAACATGAATCCCACCATCAATTACCAGCCGGTAAGAGAGAGTCCTAATGTGGAAAAAGACATCACTGATTTGCTTTTCTTGTTGAAAGAATCATAGGTTTTATGTTTTTTTATAGAGAAACTCTAGGACAACAAGGGTGATTTGGGTGGAACTTGAATTGAGAACAACTCCCAAAGTGGAAGTTTTGAGGAATTATATAAAAATAGTAGTGGAGGAGAGAGGTGGTACAGCAGAGCAGCAATAAGCTAAATCTGCCTAGAAGAAAGAGATAGGTGATCTAGGGAATGAGAAGCATAATAATGTGTGACAAAAATTAAAATCTTTATTTTTCTCTTACCAGTTTTAGCTCTTAGCCATCATCATTCTCCTTCCCTACATACCAGGGTTCTTTATCAATGAATGAGTTGAATACCTCCTACTTTGGGGGATGCTAAGTAGTCCAGACTAGAATCAGACAGTGGCCTCAGTCAAGAATGCAGGAATTGGTTCTTTCTCCCATAAACCATCACTGACCCCATTCTCAATCTGTTTCAGCAGTCAAGTTCTTCTGTTCCCTGTCAGCGTACAACATCCTCTGCCATCTATATGAACCTTGCCTCTCATATCCAGCCAGGGACTGTGAACAGAGTGTCCTCACCACTTCCTAGTCCCAGCGCTATGACTGATGCTGCCAACTCACAGGCTGCAGCCAAATTGGCTCTTCGCAAACAGCTGGAAAAGACACTCCTGGAGATCCCGCCCCCTAAACCTCCTGCTCCCTTGCTTCACTTCCTGCCTAGTGCAGCCAATAGTGAGTTCATCTACATGGTGGGCTTGGAAGAAGTCGTACAGAGTGTCATTGACAGCCAAGGTAAGGTTGTTTCTTCTAGTCAATCTCTTTAAGCAAGTGATTATTAAGCCTGATAGACATTGGTAGAGTATCACAGGTTACTGTGCAATATTAAATAACCTCTCCTTCCTACTGCCAAGCCACCTCCTCTTCCTTATTTATAGGCTTTTTGGGAGCAACATATCAGAAGAACTGTGTGTGTGTGTGTGTGTGTCTTGGACTTAATTTTTTAATTTCTATTTTGTAAACCGTATATTTTTTGCAGTATAGTAAGTTCTTTCTTTCTTGTTGTTGTTGTTGAGTTGGAGTCTCACTCTGTCGCCCAGGCTGGAGTGCAGTGGCATGCTTACGACCACCCCAGTGTTGACCTGCTAGGCTCAGGCAATCCTTCCGCCTCAGCCAGAACTACAGGCACAGGCTACCATGCCCGGCTAATTTTTTAATTTATTGTAGAGATGAGGGCTCGCCAGGTTGCCCAGCCTGTTCTCAAACCCATGGACTCAGGCAGTCCCCTCACTGTGGGCTCCCAAAGTGCTGGGATTACAGGCTTAACCCACCAGTAAGTTCTTAACATCATCAATAGTTTCTTGGAACTGCAGCTTTAAGGGTGAAACAACTGCAGCAGATTCTCACATAACATCATTTTGTTACAGCATTGATGAGAGACTGGGTCTTTCTTTTTGAGAGACTCATCCATGTCTGGTCTTTCTGGCATGAGTCTTCCTCTTTCCCTCTCTTCTTCCTAATAAACTTTGTTTTAAAACTTAAAATAAGGCAACCTCTTCAGGTCCCCTCCCACTGTGGGAACTTTTCTGTCCACTCAATAAATCCTGCTTTCTCAAAAAAAAATAAATAAAAATAAAAACTTTAAAAAAATTAATTAGAGCCGGGCTCGGTGGCTCAGCCTGTAATCATGCGCCTTGGGATGCTGAGGTGAGTGGATTGCCTGAGCCCGCGGGTTCAAGACCCACTTGGGCAACTTGGCGAGACCTCATCTCTACAAAAAATCAAAAATCGGCCGGGCATGGTACAGCGCGTGCCTGTAGTTCCAGCTACTTGGAAGGCTGAGGCGGAAGGATCGCCGGAGCCCAGCAGGTCGAGGCTGCAGTGGCTGGGAGCGGCCACTGCACTCCAGTGTGGGCGACGGAGTAAGACTCCAACTCAAAAAAAAAAATTAATTAGAAAAAATGATTGGTTTTGTTATGTGATATTTTGCTTAAATGAAAGTCTGCAAGAACCTATCAGCAATATTGAAGACTTCCTGTATAACATTTAGTCTTTTAAATGGTTCCTAGCATGATGCATGCATAATTTGATGAATATTGCTCCTATTTATTTTTTTTTACTTCTACAGTGATGTAGAAGAAACTTCTATTTAATGTCAGTGTTTGTATAACATTGTGCTGAATTTCTGTGTTTAGTTTCTGCCCTTTGAGTTGAAAAACTAGATATAGTGATGTAGTATAAGTATAGTCATATAAAAGCTGCTAAGTATGACCATATAAAAGCTGTAAACCCGCCGGGCTCATGGCTCAGCCTATAATCCTGCGCCTTTGGGAGGCTGAGGTGAATGGATTGCCTGAGCCCG
>NW_007248088.1:221707-237023 GCF_000164805.1 Carlito syrichta | reverse complement strand
GGCCGGGAGCGGCCACTGCACTCCAGTCTGGGTAACAGAGTGAGACTCCAACTCAAAAAAAAAAAAAAAGCTGTAAACCAATCCTGAACCAGACTAAAGAGTATTAATACCATGCAGTCTAGGCTAACAAGTTATTAAGCTTGAATCTCTAAATGTGTACCCACAGGAAAACCTGACTGTAGGGGAAAGTGTCTAGAAGGCTCAGTTAGCTATAAGCAGATCACAAAGTGAATAGTTCAGACATTGATAACTAAAAAATGTAAATGTATGTGATAGGGATCAGTACAGTCTGAGATAAGGTGATACTAAGAAGCAAAAATATTGACTGAGTTAGATAGAGTCCTTTGACTTTTAATTGACACAGTATTTTCTTTTTTTCTTTACTTCTTCGTCTTCGTTTTTTTTTTTTTTTTTTTTTTTGAGTTGGAGTCTCATTCTGTTGCCCAGGCTGGAGCATAGTCACACAATCATAGCTACCACAGCATCCACCTCCTGGGCTCAGGCAATCCTTCCACCTCAACCTTCCAATTAGCTGGAACTATAGGCATGTTCCATCATGCCCAGCTAATTTTTAAAAATTTATTGTAGAGACGAGGCTAACCAAGTTGCCCAGGCTGGTCTCAAACCCCTGGGTTCAGGCAGTCCTCTCACCTTGGCCGCCCAAAGTGCTGGGATTACAAGCATGAGCCCCTGTGCCCAGCCATAAAATACTTTTAGTTAATCTGATTGTAACAATATCACCCTAAAGAATTCAGATAATACTATCCTTATTTACAAACAAGAAAACATAGTCTAAGAAACATAGCTCCTGACAGCCCAGTGGTTGAAATTTTCCAAGTCTAAGTTCACCTGTCTGTGAAAGGCGGATAACATAGACTACATCTCTACAAAAAGTCAAAAAATTAGTCGGGCATGGTGGCATGTACCTGTAGTCCTAGCTACTCAAAGAGACTGAGGTGGAAGGATTACCTGAGCCTAGGATGTTGAGCTGTGATTGTGCCACTGCAGTCCAGCCTGGTGACTGTAGTGAGACCCCGACTCAAAAAACAAAGAAATATTTTCTAAATTGTTGAGGAGTATTTTTGTAGAATTTCTTTTTAATTCAGAAGAATAAACTAGAAAACATCTATTTGATTCAGAGAAACAGAAGAGGTAGGAAATGTAAAACCACTGATTACTCTTGTTATTGGCATATAGGCAAAAGCTGTGCCTCACTTCTGCGGGTTGAACCCTTTGTATGTGCCCAGTGCCGCACAGATTTCACCCCCCACTGGAAGCAAGAAAAGAATGGTAAGATTCTGTGTGAGCAGTGTATGACCTCCAACCAGAAGAAGGCTCTAAAAGCTGAACACACCAACCGGCTGAAAAATGCATTTGTTAAAGCCCTACAGCAGGAACAGGTAAGAAATCTCACTTCTTATCAGCTACCTGCCCCAAGTTTGTTTTTCCCAAGAGTCATTCTAGTTTGGAGTTGTGCATGTGATTTCCACAGACCTCTGGACCTGGAGGCCTAGGTTCCTTTTTTTTCTCATCACTCTGTCTTTCCCATTTCCATTTGACTATTGACTGATTAGATAAAAACGTAGTAACTTATAATAGCTTAGCTGAGGTTAAGGGAAAGGCTTGAGACACCTGACTTTTCTTCTTTTTTTTTTTTTGAGTTGAAGTCTTACTCTGTCACCCAGACTGGAGGGCAGTGGCCGCTCCCGGCCACCGCAGCCTCGACCTGCTGGGCTCCGGCGATCCTTCCGCTCAGCTTTCCGAGTAGCTGGAACTACAGGCACACGCTACCGCACTTGGCTGATTTTTGATTTATTGTGGAGATGAGGTCTTGCCAAGTTGCCAGGCGGGTCTTAAACCTGCGTGCTCAGGCAAGCTACTCACTCGGGCCTCCCAAAGCGCAGGATTACAGGCTGAGCCACCGAGCCCAGCTGACACCTGATTTTTCTATAGCACTCTATTCTTGACTTCATTGTCTCCTCAAAACAAACTGATTTTGGTGGCAGAAATTTATACTTGTGCCAGAAATCTCTTTGAAAGAGATACCTATTTGCAGTCCATACTTGACAAGAAATGACAAAGGAAAGAGTAGATTATAAAGTAGCCCAGGAAAGGGCAGTAATGCTACAGAATGTGTGAACATCTCCCGTAATAGTTATATAACAAAGAGTATATTAGGGAAGAATGTGGTAGGAAACTCAGATCCTTTTCCTCTATCCCATTTCCCACTCTACCACCGGTCAGACTCCTTTGTTTGGGGAGTGTCATGGATTTTTGGGAAAATGGGTAGGTAGGAATCAAAATTAAAACCCCAGTAATTTGTCAGCTTTCATTACATCAGTTGGCTCATCACCTCCAGCCAACTTCTGAGAGGCAGCTTTCCTGAGGGGTAGTGGGTATACAGTCCTTAATCAACAAAGCAAGTTGGCTACTTATACCCAGAGATCTCTTGCCCTTTCTGTATGCCTTACCCACCAAACTCTTGCCCTTTCTGTATGCCTCCAAGTAGCTGACAGCGTAGGGATAAAAAGACCTCTACGTTTTCTGGTTAGGAATTGGGTACTGTCCTGCCCAACCTGATCTGATGACTCCCAACAGGAAATTGAACAGCGATTACAGCAGCAGGCAGCTCTTTCCCCCACTACGGCTCCAGCTGTGTCCAGTGTCAGTAAACAAGAGACCATCATGAGACATCATACACTTCGGCAGGTGAGAAATTTTTTTTCCTGACCCTGATTTATTTCAAGCGTTTATCAACCATTATACTAATTTGTCCTTTTCTTCTGTGGACCGTCATACTGCTTTTCTCTGCTCTCATGTCTTTGCCTCCCACTTACCTTTCCATCATAGCAAAGTTATATCAACTATCTCCTCATCATTGCAGGCTCCACAGCCACAGAGCAGCCTCCAGCGTGGCATACCCACATCTGCCCGCTCCATGCTTTCAAACTTTGCACAGGCACCCCAGTTGTCTGTGCCAGGTGGCCTACTTGGTATGCCAGGTAAGAGGTGTTGATCTGAGAACTTTTATTGTGGGTCGACTGTAGTTCATAGTTTTCTAGCAGCCCCTTTAGGTGAATTGTTCCTTCTTTTGCTTTCTGTTCTTTCTTTAGTTAGGGCATACTCCCTTACTCTTTTGTTATTCAGCAAATATTATGCACATTTAATGTGCCAGCCACAGTGCACTGGTGTTTTGATGATAAAAGTGACACTGTTACTCCCACTATAAATTTAATTTTTAGGCCACGCACAGTGGCTCACATCTATAATCCTAGCACTTGTCAGGGTGGTAGGATTGCGTAAGATAGAAGTTCAAGATTAGCCTGGACAACATAGTGAGATTTCATCTCTACAAAATATTTAAAAATTAGCTGGAGGCCGGGCTTGGTGGCTCAGCCTGTAATCCTGCGCCTTGGGAGGCCAAGGTGAGTGGATTGCCTGAGCCTGTGGGTTCGAGACCCGCCTGGGCAACTTGGTGAGACCTCGTCTCTACAATAAATCAAAAATCAGCCAGGCGTGGTACCGCGCACCTGTAGTTCCAGCTACTTGGAAGGCTGAGGTGGAAGGATCGCCGGAGCCCAGCAGGTCGAGGCTGCGGTGGCCGGGAGTGGCCACTGCACTCCAGTCTGAGCGACTGAGTGAGACTCCAACTCAAAAAAGAAAAAAACTAGCTGGATATGATGGTGGGCACCTGTAGTCCCAGCTACTCAGGAGGCTAAGGCCAGAGGATCCCTTAAACCCAGGATGTTGAGGCTGCAGTGAGCTGATGGCGGAGCAAAATACTGTCTCTTTAAAAAAAAAAAAACACGGGTTTGCGACTTGCCTGGGCAACTTGGTGAGACCTCATGAGCTCTACAATAAATCAAAAAATCAGCCGGGCGTGGTAGTACATGCCTATAATTCCGGCTACTTGGAAGGCTGAGGCGGAAGGATCGCCGGAGCCCAGCAGGTCAAGGCTGCAGTGGCCGGGAGCGGCCACTGCACTCCAGTCTGAGTGACAGAGTGAGACTCTAACTCAAAAAAAAAAAAAAAACAAAGCCGGGCTCGGTAGCTCAGCCTGTAATTCTGCGCTTTGGGAGGCTGAAGTGAGTAGATTACCTGAGCCCCGCGGGTTCGAGACCTGCCTGTGCAACTTGGCGAGACCTCATCTCTACAATAAATCAAAAAATTAGCTGGGTGTGGTAGTGCACACCTGTGGTTCCGGCTACTTGAAAGGCTGAGGTGTAAGGATCCTCTCAGCCCAACAGGTCGATACTGGGGTGACTGGGAGCTTGCCACTGCACTCCAGTCTGGGCTATAGAGTAAGACTACAACTCAAAAAAACAAAAAAATTTAATTCGAAGTTATTTATCTGCATGTACCAAGGTAGCTGCTTTTATTGCTGTAACTCCCCATCCTCTGCTTAAGGATCTATCAGCCTGATTAAACCTTGGGTCATGCTGGAACTGCCATAGGCCTTGTTAATTCAATCTTGGGGTTTGGTGAAGGGATTAGATCTTAAGTCATGTCTTTGTTAATTTAGCTTCCAGGGTGGGTGAGTGGCCAAGGAGTGTAAATTCTGAGTAAATTGTACTGTCAGGAAATGAGGTTTTTTGGGTGAATATACCAACTTGCTCTCTGATTAAACACCCATTTCTCAAAAAAAAAAGAAAGAAAGAAAGAAAAAAAAAAAAATATATATATATATATATATATATATATATATATACTTTTAATTTGCCTTCAGTGAGCATGTGGTTATTGATCTCTTTTGGCCCGGATACCAGGATCACCTGTTCTGTCTAAATGATCCAGGGATGCCTCTCCACAATCACTGGCCCAAAAATTAAAGCAGATTCATCGATTCCATCTTTGTCCTCTCCTCACTGTCTCTCCTATACCATCAAGGCCATGTATTCATTATTCCTAGTAGGATTGAGATTTCAAGAAGTCTTATTTTCCTAAAGCTTGAGAGTAGGAGAGGATAGTTCCTACTGAAATAAATTAGCTAAATCTGGACAGGTACAGGCAGATTCTAATATTTCCTCCCCATCTCTAAATTTGCAGCCCCAAGGTAGTGTGGAAGGGAACGTTATTTCTTCTTTTAATACCTGCCCTCCACTTTTGTTTCCTGGGTCTAGGTGTCAACATTGCATACTTGAATACTGGCATCGGAGGACACAAAGGCCCCAGTTTGGCAGACCGACAGCGTGAATACCTTTTAGACATGATCCCTCCCCGGTCTATATCGCAGTCTATCAGTGGACAGAAATAACGCCTGTTCCACTTGTACTGCCCCAACCTTGATTCCTTTATCCCTTTCCTCTCCCATTCCCCCAACTTCCGTCGCATGCAGTGCCTGTACTGGTGCCTACCATACACGGAAAGCAAAACAGAAAACAGAAGACAAAAAAATAGAAATCAACAGGAAAACACACGCCCTGGCCCGCCACCTCCCCTTTATTTCACACTGCTGCGATCTGTTCTTCTGCCGCTGTCTTCTTTCTTCAATTTTCTTTAACAGTGAGGTGGATCTTTACCTCTGATAGAGGTCAGAATGAGGTCCTGGGGAGAATTTAAGCCCTCCAACGTGTGTTTCTGAAGTTTGTTTTTATGCTATAATTATTATCATTTTTAATGATGTTGTATCTCCTCCCTTTGTTCAGTGGACGGTTAAACCTTTCTTCCCCCCAGTCTTTTTCCTTTCTTTATTCCTTTTTTTTTTTTCTCGTAAACACAGATGACATTCAGTTCGATGATAGGAGCATTGCAGATTGCAGTAGGGTCTCCAATTGCCAAGTAGGACTTGACTGGGAGTTTCAGGGGCAGAAATTTTTAATGCACTTAACCTAAAGGGTGGGTGGGTAACATCAAACAAGGAGGAATAGCACCCCAGCTCTGGGTGTTTGGGGGCTGGAAAATTTGGGAGGCAGTGTTTAGTATTGATGTTGGGCTCTGAGAATGAGGGAAGAGAGCCTGGAGGGAAAAGCTTTAAAACTCTACCAACCCTGGAATTTGCCCATAGAGGAGCAGAAGAAAGAGGTATGATGGTGAGCTTAACGATGAGTCAGAGAGGACTGAGACTAGGTCCTTTCTGGATTCCAAGGGAATAAGATTGGTCTCCTGACCCCAAGGGGACACAAGTCTATTCCAGGCCAACTAGCCCCAAATTATTTCATCTTAGGTAAAATTTTTCCCCACCCCCTTTTAAAAATTCTAATCCATCCCCCTTAACCAGTCTCATCTAGAATATAGAGGAACGACTGTTTCCAGGCTGAGTTTGCTGGGTGTCCTAAATGTTGGAATGGACATAAATGAGTCACATGACAAAAGGAGGAAATAGCTTTAGAGTAAGGAAGAAAAGGACTTCTCTCCCAACAATTGAGATTCTCAGTGTTTCCTGTTCCTTCACTCTCTGAGTGCCTGAAGGTGAGGGTGGAGGCACATAATCAGGTTGGAGTCCTGTCCTGACTCTGCTGCACTAACTGCAGAACCAGCTGCTCAGAGCCAAACAGCTCATGTCAGAACCAGCATAGGACCTCCGCTATACAGGTAGTTGTCATTTTTCCCCCCAAGAATTCTATTACTTTTGCCTTTTTGTTTTGTTTTTATTTTTTTAAGTGCTACTAATGTAGAGAATGAATTGAATTGTGCAATGTTGCTGTTCTGGGGATTGGGGAGATTAGCATCCCATTTGCCCACCCTGTGGGGGAGGAGGGAGGGAACCAGGCTGTTTCTGAGAAAGGGAAACCCTTAAAGGTACGGGTTTCTGCTCTCCTCATAGCATATACCACCTGCCTCTTCAGCTCCAGAAACTACCAGAGTGCACTGGGGGGATATTCTCAGCAAAGAGGTATGAGGAGAAGTTTAATATTTTGCCCTTGAAAGCCACCTGAGGAAGTTCCCCCACCTTTATTTTTTAAAATTAAATAATTTTTTTAAAGAAGGCACTTTTAAAATTAACACACACACAAACTGCACATCTTCCCCATAAAATGTGGAGGTGAGGTGGAGAAGGGAGCTAAAATCAGGCTCAGTTCTCCCCCTCTGGCCTCTGCTCCCCACACCCCAGTGCCACTGTGGGTGATTATACTGGCCCTACGGGCCCTCCTGGCTTTTTTTCTTTCCTCCCTTCCCCCAAATCAATTGAGCACTTAATAAAGGAGCAGAGATGCAGCCAGTGTCTGGGCTCCCCCAGTGGTGAAATGATCTGGAAGCTAGATGCTAGTAACAGGTAGTGATCGGGTCTTTTTGAGTATTTTTCTGGGGAATGTGGTACCCCTGACTGTAAGTGGTGGGAGAGGGAGGGGGGTTAATGGAACTGGGACTGGGATTATTTTAAAATTATATATATATATATAAAGATATATTCTTACATCTTTTCTTTGCCCTCTGTGCTTTGAAAGCACTGGATAAATCGTTTGGTTTTGCTTTTCTCTCTTCCACAAAATTGGAAGCTTTTTTTTTTTATTGTTTTCCCTGCAAGTCATCTTGCCTTGTGGCATGTCTGTCTAGCCTGTCCCTCCCCCATAATGAAGTGCCATTTCTGTTACGTCTCCCTCTCCCCCGGCTCAGAGGTGCTCAGAGGTACAAGGTGCCCAAGTTTGTCAGTTGAGATTAAAAGGAACAGAGAATGTGCAATACCGTCTGGCTGGGGGCTGTCCTGCCCTGCCCTGAGCTGAGAACCTTCCCTGGGAGCCAGGCCACCTGAATGGGGTTTGGAAGTAAGATATATAGCGATGGGGAATGATGGGGAAGGAAAGCCCATAGTCGTGCCTGCTTAGGTGCTGAGGCCATAGGGGAGAGGGTGGGATCTTCCTTGTCTTTATCCCCTCAGGGTCAGTTACATAGAAGCTGCTTGTTGACTAGTATAGCTCTGTGACCCTTTGTTCAATCGCTGAGGTTTGATTTTTTTTTTAACCCTCTTTTCTCCCCATCTTTATGCCCTTCCCAGGGATTAGTGACGGAGGTGAGGTCTCCCTAATCATGGTAAAGTATTAGCCTTCCACCTCCTCCCTTCCCATCTGTCTTCCTCAGTTCTCTACTTGTTCATCGCTGATTGCCTTGTGTTCCTCCAAGTCTGTCATTACTGTCCTTTCTCAGGCCCTGGGCCCTGCAGACACTAAGCCTCATGCCCTAAGGACAGGAGGAAAAACCCTCTGTTTGGAGAGCTATCCTTTACCCCTGGAGCTCTGAAGCTCAAGGTAGTATTAGAGTGAGGATCCCACCCGTTCTGCCTGGCTTCCTCCATCCTTGTGGCACTAAAAGTAGTAGTTTATGGATGGTATCTTACTCCTTAGAAGCCTGAAATGGGGGGATTAGTGATAAGGCTTGGGTAAAAGTGAGGGACAGAGGTCCTTATATGTCAGTTTTATTTTGTCATATGACCACAGCATCTGGACTCCCTCCATCCCTGGAATAAGTATTTTCCCCACATTTTTGGATATATGTATGGTAGACAATTTTTTTTAAGACACAGAGATAAATGTTTTCCTGCTTTGGTTACCTTTCCTTTCCCCTTTAAAAGGAATTAGCTATAGAACTGCTTTGTAAAGATGCTTCTTGATATTTTACTTTTGTTCCTTTTCCCCAACCATTCCCTTTTCTCCCCACTCCTCCAGAAGGCATAACCCTTCTCTCCACATCCCCCTGCCCCACCCCAGTCCTAGGCTCCCTTCCCTTCCATCAAAACCTTCATTAGCTTATGATACTTGCTGCCGAGATGTTATAACAAGGACTCATTCGTGTATATAAGCTATTTCTTGATCCATTTAAAAGGAATTGTACATTGTGTAGAAAAAAAAAAACTGAAAAAGAGAAAAAAAAGCCCTAGCCATGGATATTGTGAAACTGTGTTATGTCATTTTGTAATGTGCCCGTTTGTGTATGATCCGTGCAAAAGGGTTTCTGGGGAAGGGGAGGGGGTAGGGAGGCAGGGCTGTGGAGGGTGGGTAGGGGAGTGGGCCGGGCCCAGCACACTGAGACTGGCAGCTGCTCCAACCCCATCCCTCCTTAGAGATGCCACCTCCCCCACCACCCACCCCTAATTTGTGCCTTGCCTCCCCACCCTGGAGTCGTTCCTCCAGGTCACCAGCACTGCCTTGGCAGAGCCCACTCCCTACCCTCACCTGCCCACTCTCCCTGCCCCCCAGCATTAGGTTGATACTGTGGGGAAGTGCTGGGGGTTGGGAGGTAGCCGAGGAATGGGGCAGTTCCCGGGGGCATCGAAACCAAGTATTATTATGAATTGTAATTGTATTTGCACTGTTTTTTTTCCTCTGATTGCATCAGCATATATACAATATACCTATATAACAAAATTCAGTGTCAAGCTTTCTTATGCAAGGGATTTCCCCCACCCCACCCCACCCCCTCAAAAAAGAAAACCTAGTCTCATGGGCCTTTGAGGGTGAATTGTCAGGGGTGATAGAAAAGATTTTAAGAAGTCATCCTAAGGGGGCTTTACCTAGTGAGAGCCACATCCATCTGCACAGTTTTAGGCTGTGTGAACTGAGGTGAGGTGTGCTCCTGGAAGAGCCATGGCTCTGGTCCAGGACTGTGGAGAGTAAAGAGAATTACCAGCACCAAGGGGGTTGGAGGGCTAGGACTACAGTCTGGAGACCTGGGGTCTCCTACTAACTTGCTATGTGACCTTTGATAGAGTTAATTTTTGGGGTCTCTGTTTTCATGTCTATGAAGTGAGGGGGTAAATCATCTGGTCACTGTTTAAAATTCTGTGCTTCCTTCTCCACCTGCCAAAAACAAAAAAAAAACAAGTGCGGGAATTGGGCTGAGCAAACAGAGAGGAGATGAGAGCAACTGGTGTTGAAGTGGCTACATATGTGACAGTGCCCTTGGAGAGCTGCCAGACCCCTACTGTTACCCTTGATTTGGCAGCTGTGATGTCCAGCACGTCAGTTAGGCCAGTGACATCTTTGCCCCTTTGCCTCTCGTCATCTGAGGGCAGGGACCAGGCCCCAGCCCCGCCTCATAGTAGCCCAGAGCCCTCAAGGGTGGTCAATCATGGAGTGCCCGGTTGGTGCTCTAGGTACTTACTCCCCTTGTGAGCTCCAGGATGTGGAACTTCCCTTGTCTTCTTGGTGACAAAATGGGAGTGCTCAGTACAGCCCACATCTTGTCTCCTTTCCTCAGATCTCATCTGAACCCCCTAAAGGCAGCTGTTCCACAGTCTGTCTCCTTCAAGGGCCAATTCCCCAAAGCCTGGGCTGAGCACTCCCATATGTCTTTAGGTTCTTGGCTGGTAAAGCCTGGAGAGGACGCAGGAAGGTGGGTGAGGCCCTGGTGAAGGTGGAAGGATAGATTGGGGTTGGGGGGGTGGGAGCAGGGAGGTGGGATGGGGAATGGCCTTCCCTGAATAGGGTGGGTGGGAGGGGAACAAGACCCTTTTGCACAACTCTCTTTAAGTTTCCTTTATTTTTTTTTTAACTCATTCTAATTTTCTGCATTGTGTTTGGGAAATAAAATGAAAAAACTAAGACCAATAGAAACTGGTTTTCAAAAAGGCAAATACACTCCCATCTGTTTCAGATGCTGCTGAGCATTTCAGCAGTGACAGATTCAAATAATAAGCTAATTTTTGGAGAAAGGATTAAAAGAAAAAAAAACTTTGTAATATTTATCACTTGCAAGCTATGTTTAATAAAGAAAGGAATGGTTTCTAAGCTTTCCTGTGGCTTGTGCTTTAGTCATGGGGGTAGTTTGGCAGTTCGCTGGGATAATTTTAGGGCTAATTGGGAGATGGGGTGCAGCTCATCTTTCTCCCCATCATCCCCACCATGGCTCCCTTTCACTTGAACCTTTTCCTCCAACTGTGGTGATTCTATCAAGCCCTCACCTACTTCTCTGTGTTTGTTCCCCTCCACCTCTAGCTGGAGCCCATGTTCTGGAAGCCACTGCACCACTCTAATTACCTGATGACTTCATGGGAAGGGAGCTGGGTTCTCTCCTAGGGAAAGGTGTCCCCAGCTGTCCTTGGTGCTTCTCACCATACTGCTCTAGTCTCTAGTAACAATCCTTCAGCTGGGCACTGTGACTCCTGCCTGTAATTCTAGCTACTCAGGAGCCTGAGGTAGGAGGATCGCTTGAGCCCAGAAGTTCAAGACCAGCCGGGGCAACACAGACCCCATCTCTATTTTTAAAAAATCCTTAGGCCGGGCATGGTGACTCATGCCTATAATCCAAGCACTGTGGGAGGCTGAGGTGAGAGGACTGCCTGAGCCCACAGGTTCAAGACCAGTTTGGGCAACTTGGCAAGACTTCATCTCTACAATAAATCAAAAAATTAGCTGGGCATGGTGACGTGTGCCTGTAGTTCCAGCTACTTGGAAGGCTGAGGTGGAAGGGTTGCTTGAGCCCAGCAGGTCAAGGCTGTGGTGGCCAGGAGCGTGCCACTGCCCTCCAGCCTGGGTGACAGAGTGAGACTCCAACTAAAAAAAAAAAATCATTTGTAACATGCTGATTTTTTTGCCAGAGAGGTGCCTTAGAACAACAGGGGCTCATACTGCTCTTAGCAAACTTCAGAATGTAGTCCCTTAACAATTGGAATGGGGGTGGGATTAGCAGTTAAGGGAACTGCCAGGGGAGGGAGGGGCACACCTCATCAACAAGGGTACCTGCATAATCAACGTTTGCATACCTAACTAACCCTGAATTGTACCCCACATCTTAAAAAAAAAAAAATCGGAATGCAACATCCTGAGAGACCTGCAACTGCTGTCATCTTACAATCCCCTCCCCCGTTTTTTCAACGCAGAGCATTAATCAGTTCCTAATTTATTTTTTCCATTTTGGTTATTTCCAACAAAGCACTGAGAGCAAGCCACTCAACCATAGGAGATGTCATTTCCTCAAGGACTTGAAGTTTGGGGCTGTGCGCAACCCCACCCCACCTCCCAGCCGCCTTCTCAGTCGCAGCTGCTTCTGCACCTCTCAGAGGGCGCTGTTGTGGTGGGCCAGGGCCCAGCCTTGCTGGAGTCTTGTCATTGGTACTAGCATTACTCTACAAGAGCACTGGGGGGACAATGTTTAGGGCCCTCTAAGCCCAGAACTTGCCTTCCTCCTTTTTGGCACAATACTGGACAGCCCTGAAGAGAGGTAGATAAAGGGGGTGGGGGGGGGCTTTGGCTTTAGGGCATGACAGAGCTGGATGAGGGACTATGGGACCTTGAGTGCCATAGGCTGGTGGAGGGAGGCGGGTAGAGGCGTCTTTGGAATCCTAGAGCTGAGGGAGGTGGATGGGTAGGATGGCCCACAGCCTCTGTACTCATTCTACACGTGATTCGAGACCGGCAAAACCCTGACTCAAACTAATCTTTGAAAAATAGAAATACGAGGGGAGCGCTGGCCCCTGAGGAGGGCCTGGGGCTGTGGTTCTGGGAGGGAGGAGGTGGGCATTTGGTTGCTCAGAGACGCTCATGTGAGCCCAGATACCCAAGAGTCTTACATTCTGGGGAGAAAGGGGGCAAGGAACTCGGCCCCCCTTTGCACATCCACCCACTTGACCCACATTGCATGCAGATCGCCTGACCCTTGTCAGAGCTCAGCTTGAGCATGAGGAGACAGACACTGAGACATGAACCTTAAGGGATTCAGGGTGAGATGGAGGTGATGACAGAGCCCCTTGCCCTGCCTCCTCCTCTCGGGGGGATCCTTAAAGCTATATATCTTTGGGTAGATCCATATTTGGGTCAAGAGTCGGACATATTGGGGGCTGTGAGACAGGAGTCACTGGGCTAGGGCTAACTCACTCCCAGCTGGGCTTGGTTTAGTTTGAGGTTATTTGGTGTGTTGTGAGGAAGGACACACACTTCCCCACTTCAGGAGGGGGAGGAACAGAGAAACCGCACCCTGTTCTCTCCCCCTGTGGCCAGGCTTGCCTCTCCCCGTAGAGGGACTGAGGGACTTTTGGTTCTTTCCTGACTCCGGGGCGACAGGGCCAGGTGAGGTAGATTCTTTGGTGGGTCCAGAGTTAGTGACATCTGGGAGGGAGCCCACAGGGAGGGCCCTAGGCTAAGGGCGGCTGCTCCATGGTCACCTGAGGGTGAAGGAGGAGGTCAGGCCTCTGTGCTAAGGTCACAGGCCTGCCAGTTTCCCCTGCTGGAATCCCCCTCACCTGGGTGATGAGTTCAGTCTTCTCCCCTGGCCTCCCTCCACTCTGAGTCTGTCTCTGGCGGCCCCCAGCTCTGTCCAAGTTAGTCGGAGGCACTGCCCAGCACTCTCGGGACCCCTGTCTGCAGAGGAAGCTGTCCGAATAGGGAGGGTCAGCACCATGACAGCCTGGGGCCTCACTCGGCCTAGCGTCAACCCCAGGCCCTCCTCCCATCCAAACTCCCAGGGGTGGAGAGGGTGGGCCCCCTCCTCATGCTGCTGGATGGCAGGGAAACGGGCTGCCTCGGAAGCCCCAGTCCTCTCTGCCCTGCTCATGTGGCTCATGTGGCCTCCCGCTCCCGGTGCCACACCTCTCTGAGAACTGGCTCCCCATCTCTGTCTTGGCCTCCTCAGCTGCAGTGGGCTGGTAACGGACAGGGCTCTTTCCTGCTCTTGGGTCCTTGAGCCACAGTGATGCAGACAGACTCCCCAGCAGCTTCTGCCAGCTGCCCTTACCTGGCCCTTACCTGTGTTTCCAGCCCAGGAAGAGGCAGAGAAGGCAAATGAGCGTGCCCAGGCCCACGTGAATGCCTACCACAACCCTGGGCAGTGAGCTGCTCTCATCCCGGCCACAGGAACATCCCACCGTGGGTTCTGTGGACACGGGGCCATCTGTCAGGACCAAGGGTGGAGGCGAGGCCCAGCCCTCCTCCATGAAGACTGACAGCTATGGGTCCTGGGGGGGGGCTGCTCTGGACCCACCCTGCTCCCCTCCGACTGGACCCCACTCACCGGGGGCGGCGGGGGGCACATCCCGCAGAGACACAAAGCGGGCACTGCTGTTCCCATCCCCATTGCCGTTGAATGCCTGGAGCTTGATCTCATAGAGGGCGGTGGGCTCTGCAGGAAGCAGGGGGATGTGAAGGAAACAGGCCCTTCTGGGCCAGGAAGCCCGGGCGAGGTCACCCAGGGGGGCTGCGGGCATCACAAGATGATGTAGAGCCTCACCCAGGTCTGTGTAGAGGAAGGAGCTGACACTGCTGGCCAGGAGCAGGGGCCCCTCAAAATGGGCAGCTGGCAGCTTGCGGTGAAAGAGTTTGAAGCCTTGGATGGGCCCCAGCTGGGGGGGCAGCTCCCAGGAGGCCTGCACAGAGGTGGCATTGAGCACTTTGGTGGAGAAGCCCAGGGCAGCAGGGACTGCAGAAGAAAACGGGTGAACTGGTTGGCAGCCCCTGCCCACCTGCAGCCAGGGGCTTTCCAGGGCTGACAAGGCCATCACTCACTGCTGCCCATGGTGGAGGCAAGGATGGGGGCAGAGTCCTGACTGGCACCCTCCGCCGAGTAGGCTCGCAAGTGAACGGCATAGGCTGTGGCAGGCTCCAGGTTGGAAAACACATGCTCGAAGGCGCCTTTGCTCACAGCCTCCTGGACCTCCGGGCCGGCTGGCTCTGAAGAACACAGCAGCTTGGCAAGTCAGCATCCTCTCACTAGCCATCCCTCCACCCTGGCAAAGTGGGACAAAGGCCCCCTGGTGCCTGGCTGGGCCAGCCAGGCATCTGAGGAGAGCAGGGAAGAGGGCTGCAGAAGTTGGAGCTAGAAGGAGAAAGGGGCCTTGAATGCCAACCTGAAGAGCACCAGAAGACCAGAGGCAACCAACCCAGAAAGCCACAGTCCCAGCGGCCTAGGCAGAATCCAGGAGGCTCTGGGGGTCACGAAGGAGGCTGGAACCCAGACAGTGGGAAGGACTGGCCCAGGATGCCACCAGTCGGGGGCAGAGGCAGGCTGGTGCCAGGGATGCTGGCTCCCGGCCCAAGCTCTGAGCTCAAAGCCCTGACCACCCACCCACACCCACCTCCCACAGGCCGGAGGTGCAGCACGTAGCCGATGACGTCCCGGCTGGAGGGGGGTGGCTCCCAGGACACTCGAATGGCGGAAGTGGAGAGAGGAGTAGCCCGTAGGCCCCTGGGGGCGGCGGGGGGCTCTGGGCCCCTGGTCACGGCCAGGCGGGCACTGGCCTGGTTGGAGCCCGCGCTGTTCTCTGCCACACACTGGTAGATGGCCTCGTCTTCCACCGAGACGCCCACCAGCATCAGCGTGCTAGAGGAGGGCAGACCCCGCTGCTGGGACAAGCCCACGCCCTGCGGGAGGGGCCCTAAAGGGGGGGGCTGCCGATGCGGAGACCCCAGGACCCGACAGGGGCGGGAGGGCGCGCCACGTGTGGGGGGCGTTT
>NW_007248088.1:219237-220848 GCF_000164805.1 Carlito syrichta | reverse complement strand
GCCGCGGGGGTCCCTCTGCGCGGTGGAAACGAGTCGCATCAGGAGACGCGGGCCCCCGTCCCCGCTCCGAATACTCACTTCTGCTCCCCGCGCCCCCGGAGCCCACACGAGGCACCAGACCTCGGGCTGCGCTTCGCAGCTGCTGTTCCACCCCGGTTTGCAAAGAAACGACCTGTCCGAAGACCCAGGGCGGGGACCACCGGGGCGGGCTGGGCTGGCTCCAAGTTAAGCTGAGGCGGGAGCGCGAGTGCGCATGCCCCGCGCGCAGCCCGGACGGCCCCGCCTCGCCCGGCGCCTCATCCGAGGGGCAGGAAAGGGCCGGGCCCTGGCTCCCTTCCCTAAGTCACCCGCACCCCGCAAGAGACCCCCCTCAGAAAGCACGCGGGCAAGCCGGGCTCGGTGGCTCAGCCTGTAGTCCTGCGCCTTGGGAGGCTGAGGTGAGTGGATTGCCTGAGCCCGCGGGGTCGAGACCCGCCTGGGCAACTTGGCGAGACCTCAACTCTACAATAAATCAAAAAATCAGCCGGGTGTGGTAGCGCGCGCCTGTAGTTCCAGCTGCTCGGAAGGCTGAGGCGGAAGGATCGCCGGAGCCCAGCAGGTCGAGGCTGCGGTGGCCGGGAGTGGCCACTGCACTCCAGTCTGGGCGACACAGTGAGACTCCAACTCCAAAAAAAAAAAAAAAGCACGCAGGCCCTCCCGAGAACTCAGCCTGCTCAGCTTGGGAGGAATGGAAGCCTTTTTTCCGAAATGTACCGTTGTGTAAATCATTTCATCTTATGCCACCACCCCCTATTTCGTTCGTTTTTTCAACAACTCACGATGGGGCGGCCGTGTGCCAGGCAGTGCCGTCACACTGGGAGTACAGTTGCGAACAGCGGAGTGTAAAACAGAGCCTTGTTTTCCTCCATGCCGTCACCCCCCTTTTTTGCCACCCTGTATTTTATGAGACTGTGTAAAGTATCTTCAGGTTTTTATAAACGCCCTTTATTAAGAACTTCTCAGGCCGGGCACGGTGGCTCAAGCCTGTGTCCCAGCACTTTGGGAGGCCAAGAAGAGAGGATTGCCTGAGCCCATGGGTCCGAGACCAGCCTGGGCAACTTGGCAAGACCTCATCTCTACAATAAATCAAAAAATTAGCCAGGCGTGGTGGAACGTGCCTGTAGTTCCAGCTACTTGGAAGACTGAGATGGAAAGGTGGCTGGCCTGAGCTCAGCAGGTTGAGGCTGCGGTGACCGTGAGTACGTCACTGCACTCCAGCCTGGATGACAGAGTAAGACTACAGGTCAAAAAAAAAAAAACTTCTCAGATAAAATGTTGTGTCTCTAAAATGAAAGTTTCTCATGAGCTGGTCTACAGTTTTACACATCTTTAAATAATCCTCAAAGCCAGGCTCGGTGGCTCAGCCTGCAATCCCACGCCTTGGGAGGCTGAGGTGAGTGGATTGCCTGAGCCCGCGGGTTCGAGACCCGCCTGGGTAGCAAGACCTCGTCTCTACAATAAATCAAAAAATTAGCCGGGCGTGGTAGCGCATGCTTGTAATTCCGGCTACTGGGAAGGCTGAGGCAGAAGGATTGCCGGAGCCCAGCGGGTCGAGGCTGCGGTGGCCGGGAG
>NW_007248088.1:215650-219217 GCF_000164805.1 Carlito syrichta | reverse complement strand
TGGGCAACTTGGCGAGACCTCATCTCTACAATAAATAAAAAAAAATTAGCCGGGCATGGTAGCGCACGCCTATAGTTCCAGTTACTTGAAAGGCTGAGGCAGAAGGATCTCCGGAGCCCAGTAGGTCGAGGCTGCGGAGGCCGGGAGCAGCCACTGCACTCCAGTCTGGGCGACAGAGTGAGACTCCAACTCAAAAAAATAAAAATAAAAAATAATCCTCAGGGCCTAGAATAGTATTTTATTCATTCACTCATTCATTCATTCAGCAATTATAGATTGAAGACCTACTTTGAGCCAGGCACTTCACAGTCTGCCTCTTACAAAGTTCTGGCCATGGGCTGTTCTGGAATCTCCCAGCCTCGGTCAAGGAGGCTGTGTCCTGCCTAGTCAGACTGTTCAGTGGAGGAGCCTGGGTCATTTCTGGTGGAACTCCTTGGCTTGCCAGGCCTTGTGCTATGACCCACACGCATTGATTCATTTCATCCTCACTACAGCCTGCAAGGCAAGTACCTTTTCTTTCTTTATCACTTTTTTCTTCTTTCCCCAGGGCCAGGCGCTGGGCTGCCCTCCAGCCCCCATTCAGGCAGGAGGTACGTACTTCCATTTCCCCCACTTTAGATGAGAAAAGCGAGTGTCAGAGGGGTTAAGGAACTCATCCAAAGACTGAGGGACTGGCAGAGCTGACACTCCCCTGGGTCTCGGTAGCACTGCACCGCTGACAAAGAGCAGCCCTCTCCAGCCACTGGGAGCTCCTTGAAAGTCTGGAAAATTCTGTCTTATCCTGGTGCCCACCCAGGTAAGCTCCTGCCAGGGTATGTGCCAGGTGAGTGCTTTGAGAGTGAAAGTTTCTGCCCCTGGGGAAGAGTCAACACTGACGCCAGTGATTTTTAGGCAACCTTCGAGCCTCGGTTACTGGTTGGTCCTCTGCCCCCCCCTACAGGCATCTATGCCCCTGGCTAAGCTCCTGTATCCTCTCTGGCCATCCTTTTCCCTGGCTTTGTGGGTAGCGGGATCCCACGCCTACCCCACAGCCCGGCATTTGACCAGTAGCATCAGGCATCATGGAAACACAGACTCCTGCCTTGCCTCCTGCCCCAGAGTGTGGATGGGAACAGGACGCAGAAGGCCAGAGGGACCCCGGGCTCCTCTCTGCCCTGGTAGACGAGCCCCTGACCTCCACCCTCTGGGCTTCTAAGTCAGTTCCAGACCAGAGACACAACAGCTCTCTGTCCCCTTCCAGTCTTCAGTTTAAAAATTAAGCTGGGCTCGGTGGCTCAGCCTGTAATCCCGTGCCTTTGGGAGGCTGAGGTGAGTGGATTGCCAGAGCCCGCGGGTTCGAGACCCGCCTGGGTAGCAAGACCTCGTCTCTACAATAAATCAAAAAATTAGCCGGGCGTGGTAGCGCATGCTTGTAATTCCGGCTACTGGGAAGGCTGAGGCAGAAGGATTGCCGGAGCCCAGCGGGTCGAGGCTGCGGTGGCCGGGAGCGGCCACTGCACTCCAGTCTGGGCGACAGAGTGAGACGCCGACTCAAAAAAAAAAAAAAATTGTATAACCTCTGGTGAAATTCTGTCAGTGATGTTTTGAAAGTCTGTGCCCAGATGTAGTGATAGTGCCCCACCGTACACCTGCTTGTTTATACCCTGAAGCCCCCTAGTGGCTGATTCATGCATGACTTTCCCTCTCAGAAACCTGCAGCATCTCCGCTTCAGGCAGGGGTCTAACCTCGGTTTCTCCTGCTGGGCACCAGCTCCTCACAGACTCTGCTGTGGCCTCTTTTGGGGCACAAAATTGTCTTGCCCCATTTGGCCTACAAGTGGGATGGTCCTGGGTGTTTCATCTCAGCTACAAAGCTATTTTCATCCTCTCCCGTAAGGAGATGTGGGCATGGTCCATGCACACACTCACAGGTGCACAGTTCACACACACAGGTGTATGGTGCATGAACGCACGGGTACATGGTGCACACACACCAAGTGCATGGTGCACCAGGCACTCACATGTTCACGATGCACACACACTCTCACGGGTGCACAGTGCACGCACTCACAGATGCATGGTGAGTCAACACACAGGTGCACGGTGCATGCACACACTGGTGCATGCAAGCACAGATGCACACACACAAGCACATGCACATCCACACACATACACACAAGTGCATACATGTGTGCACAAATACATGTTCGAGACACAGGCTGACTTGGCCCCTCCTCTATACGCTCAAGGGCGCCCACAGCCTTCTGGATCAAGTCCAGACTCCTTTCATGCTGGGCCTTTCATGCTCCAACATCAACTCTTTGCCACCCTGTATTCTATGTATTCCTTGTTCCAGCCACACAGAGCTGCCTGCAGGAACTGTGCTGTTCTCACCCTTGTGTGTCTGCACAAGGACATGCTCCTGCTTCCCCTCCTGACCCTGGCCTGTTTCTCTCCACTCCACGCCCAGCTTGGCATAGCTTACTCCAGACGCCCCTGGCCGTCTTCGCCCACAGCCCAAGCCTGGGCACCCACAGCTCCTCCTCCTCCCCAGGCTGTGAGCTCCAGGAAGCCAGGGATGGCCCATGCCCGTCAGTCCATTCACCCCTGCCCTCTTGCACCTGGCAGTGCTGACACACAGTGGATACTCCAAATGTCTCTTTGCAAAAAAGGGTCTGGATCGTGTACAGCCACAGTGGCCACACCCTCTTCTCTGCCCAACACCCACCCTGAGCCTTGCTTACCGCTCAGAGTCAGCTGGGCATCCTGGCTGTGGCGGGTACTGGCCACATTCTGTGCCACGCAGCGGTAGGTGCCCACGTCAGCCTGGCTCACGCTGGTGATGTGGAGGATGCCACGAGGCAGCAGCGTGACCCTGCGGGTGCAGAGGTCAGGGGTCCACGGCCTGCAGCCTGGCCCTGGCCCACCAGCCCCTCACACCCCAGGCAGGTACTCACCGGTGGTCGGCAGTATTCAGGGCTGTGCTGTTGTGCTCCCAGGAAATGGAGGGCTCTGGCACACCCCGGATCAAGCACTGGAAGCGCGCAACTCCACCTGGCTCTACCTCGATAGACTCCGGATGTCGGTGGAAACGGGACAGACCTAGGGCATGGGGTGGGGTGGAGGGCTGAGCACCCCCAGAGTGGCCCTGGTCTGTGTCCCCAGCAACTGTGACCCAGGGCCGGGCCCCACCTCTGTGCCTAGACCTGCCACTTCCTGCTCACCTCGCACCATACAGATAAATATAACAGGCTAGATTCACTATTACATTTTTTTTTTTTTTGGAGTCAGAGTCTTACTCTGTCGCCCAGCCTGCAGTGGCATGCTCACGGCTACCGCAGCCTCGAACAGCTGGGCTCGGAAGATTCTTCCACCTAAGCCTTCCAAGTAGCTGGAACTACAGGCACGCACCACCACACCCGACTGGTCTCAAACCCTGGGCTCAGGCAATCCTCTCACCAACGCCTCCCAAAGTGCTGAGATTACAGGCTTGAGCCCCCAGGCATGACCTCATTATTACATATTATGTTCATTTTTTTCTTCTGGTTTCAAAGAAGTTAAAATATCTTTTTTTTTTTTTTTTTTTTG
>NW_007248088.1:207186-215630 GCF_000164805.1 Carlito syrichta | reverse complement strand
CTGTCACCCAGACTGGAGTGCAGTGGCATGCTCCCAGCCACCGCAGCCTCGACCTGCTAGGCTCCAGCAATCCTTCTGCTTCAGCCTTCCAAGTGGCCGGAACTACAGGCACGCGCTACCACGCCCGGCTAATTCTTGATTTATTGTAGAGTTGAGGTCTCGCCAAGTTGCCCAGGCTGATCTCGAACCCGCGGGCTCAGGTGATCAATTCATTCACCTCAGCCTCCCAAGGCATGGGATTACAGGCTGAACCACAGAGCCCGGCAAGTTAAAATATCTTTGTGGGCCCCTAAAAGTATCGGGTGCATGATACAGGATGCACACTGTGTCTCACAGCTGAGTCAGCCCAACTCAGAGCCTCTCTGGGCAACTCTGCCCCTGGGTGTCTATGCAGGTGCCTCCTGCGCGCTCATCCCCCTCCCCCAAAAGCAGCCCAGTCACTTACTTGCCAGCTGCACTCGGGCCCGCCGGCTCACCAGCCGGCCGTAGCGGTTCTGGGCCACGCAGTGGTACTCGTGGGCATGGGAAGGGAGGCTCCGGCGGGAGGGCAGGGCAGCCAGATGCAGGGAGCCATCTGGCATCAGGGTGGCACCGCTGTCATTGGCCAGGGCCACCCCATCCCGCTGCCAGGAGATGGACACGGGCGGCTCACCCTCCACTTGACAGGGAAGCACCAGCGGGTGCTCCCGCACAGCCACCATGTCCCCTGGCTCCCGCACGAAGGCCAGCTCAGAGCCTGCAGCGCGGCCTGTAGGGACAGTCAACGCAGCCTGGACATGGCAGCCCCCTGTGGCCCATCCCCCGCCCACCACCTTCCCCTGGGCTTTGACCCCCTTTAGCATGGCAAGGGGCAGGGAGACAGACTCTACTTTAGGGGACTCCGGGACAGCAAGGAAGGAGCAGGGAGGGGACAGCAGGGCTGGTCGCTGTCCGGCTGGCGGCGCAGGCCTGGCAGGCTGGCCGTGATTGATGGCCTCTTTCAGCCAGGCCCTGGCAACCGGGAGGGGGTGGGGCGGCACAATGGCGGGGTCAGGGGCTGAGGCATGGGCATTGTGCTCCCCGGGGGACAATGGGGTCGCCCCCCTCCTCCCCCACCAACCCATCTGCCTGTCTGCCCGCGAGGTCAGCTTCCCAGGACTCCTGGCTCTCTCTCTCCCCCTCCCGCCAGGCCCGGCCCCAAGCAGGGAAGGAGCACGCGTTCTCTCACACACTCCTGCACAGACACACACCCTTAGACGGAAAGCCACCACCTCAGGGACCACCCCGCCTTCTAGACACATAGCCATCTCAGACACACACTCTCAAGGAAGTCCCAAATTCAGGTCACACGAAGATGCCCCTACAGACTCAGTCATGAATGTGTCAGCTCAGGGCAACAGACGCTCATGTCACGGGCCCAGAAATGCACCAGCAGAGCTGTGGACCTGCACCCAAAGACCTGCCACATGCACCGGAGACGCGATCACTCAGCCTGCGAGGCTGACCCAGGACCCGGCAGGTGGGGTGGGCAGACAGTGCCTCTGAGGGGCTGGCAGGCCTCCATCTCCTCAGGGATATCTGCAGGGAAGTCCCTGGGGCCTGCCCAGCTCACCCCACGTGGCCCCCAGCTCTCCTTCTGGCAGCTCAGCCTGGGACTGCCCAGAGTCTTGGCTCCCAGAGGCCCTCCCTCCGTGGCTCTCGCCCGCACCCCTGCCTGTCTCCTCGGCTCACCCCCTCTCTGCTGTCCGTCAGGGTTTCCACCTCCACTCCAGCCGCCTCGAGCCCTCAGCTCTCCCAGACCTTCCTCCAGCTCCCCTACCTTCTCTCCCACCTCCTCTCCCTGATTTTCTCCTCATGGCCCTCGCCTTCCTTCTCCCTCAGACCCTGCAGCCCAGCCTGCCCCATCCCGCCACCTCCTTACCCCAGTCTGGGACCAGCAGTAGGAGCAGCAGCCCCAGGCCCATGTCCCTGCCAGCCCCGGCCCCCCTCAGTCCTGGGCTACGTCCCGAGCAGCCCTGGCCTCCTGCCTTCAGCCCGGGGGCCCTGGGCTGTGGGCATCTCCCACTACACACGCAGGGGCACAGTGTGGGGGCTCTGGCCTTGCTTTGGGGATTCCAGGATCAGGGCGAGGCCGAGGCCTGGGGTTGAGGCTGGAGGCCGCTGTCCTTCCCTCCTTCCTCCTGGAGCTGGGTCTCTCTCTGCTTTCAGCTTGAGCCCCCTCCCCACCCCTATCCCCACTGTCCCCTCCTCCCAAGGCCAGGACCCAGACACTGAGACAATTGGGGCGGGGGAAGGGGGAGGGACCGGGGCCAATGAGAGCAGGGCAAAGTTGGGGGGTCAGACCCGCCTCTTTCCCAGCCTCCAGAAATCTCACCCAGCCCCTCAGACCCACCCCTTACTGCCTCTCAGACTTTGATCGGAGGAGAGTGAAGTTCTGGGAGGAGTTGGGGCATCTGGTCCCCCAAGCCCGCGCCCGGGGGTCTGATCTGGGAGACCCGGGGAGGGGTGCGGAGCCCCCACCCTCCTAGCAGAGCCGCTGTCCCAGGTGCTGAGCCAAGCCCAGGGTGGGGGACCTCTTTCTGTCAGCTCAGTCGGGCCTCAGCAGCCCCCTCACCATTCATAGTGTCACTTTCCAAAGCTGCTCTCTCTATTCTTGTTGGGACAATGGGTTGGGGCCGCTAGGGGCCTGGGAGGCTGCCAGCCGGCGGGAGGTGGAGGACCCCGGCTCCACCCGCCCCATCCCAAAGAGAAGAGAGAGGCCCAGACCTCCCGCCCCTTGCGAGGCTGACCACCTGAATCATGCCAAAAGAGGGGGCCCCCTTTGGTCAAGGAAGTCAGGCACTCAGACAGGAGCTGACTTTGAGACTTGCTGCTTCTGCAGGACGCCCTGCCCCAAACTCCAGGCTGCCTCAGAAGAGTGGAGCTTCCAGAAACAGGAGAGGGACTTTGGGGAGGTATAGGGGTATCTAAGAGAGGAAATGAGAAAAGGCTGGGCCAGAGGTCCTGCGGGGGCAGCATATGAGGCCCCAGCACCCAACTTCCACCCCAGGAGCTCCCGCCTGTCTGGCCCCTGACTCAGTTTCTCTCTGAATGCCATCACCCTCACCCTTTCTGTCAACTTCTGTGCCTGGCTTTGCCCTACCTACCCTGGGCGGTCCTGAGTCTTCATCCTCAACCTGCTCAGCCGCCTCTCCCACTTGCCTGTAGGCATCAGAATCAGCTCCCACTCACTTCCTCCCCCCAGAGCAGCAGCCCCGGGCCTGGGTACCCCAAAGGAGGCTCGGGGGGGAGAAGAGAGCTTGTAGCCTCCCCACAGGGCCTCCTCCATGCTCTGCATCTCGTCCAGGAGCCTCCCCGGATGGGGAAAGGAGCACAGGGCCTGGGGCCAGGGAGGCGTGGTCCAGCTCACTCTCTATTGGGTGTCCTTGGGTAGGCAGATTGACCTCTCTGAGCTTGCTCTGTCTGTAAAATGGGGTGGATGTGTGACAGGGAGGATGAAATGAAGTGAGGGCTTGGCATAGAGAATCTCCACTGGCATTAGACTCAGGTCCCAGTGTTTGGTGCTCAAAGCCAAACTCAAGAGCGGAGAGCTGGTCCGGCATGGTGGCTCAAGCCAGTAATCTCAGCACTTTGGGAGGCCGAGGCAAAAGAATTGCCTGAGTCCAGGGGTTTGAGACCAGCCTGGGCAACTAGGTGAGACCTTGTCTCTACAATAAAGATTTTTTTTTTTTTTTTGAGTTGGAGTCTCACTCTGTCGCCCAGACTGGAGTGCAGTGGCCGCTCCCGGCCACCCCAGCCTCGACCTGCTGGGCTCCGGCGATCCTTCTGCCTCAGCCTTCCAAGTAGCTGGAACTACAGGCGCGTGCTACCACGCCCGGCTATTTTTTTTTTATTTATTGTAGAGATGAGGTCTCGCCAAGTTGCCCAGGTGTGTCTCAAACCCGCAGGCTCAGGCAATCCACTCACCTCAGCCTCCCAAAGTGGGGGATTACAGGCTGAGCCACCGAGCCCGGCTGTTTTGTTTTGTTTTGAGTTGGTATCTCACTCTGTCGCCCAGGCTGGAGTGCAGTGGCATACTCACGGCCATCACAGCCTCAACCTGTCCCAGCCTTCCAAGTAGCTGGAACCACAGGTACGTGCCACCGCACCTGGCTAATTTTTTAATTTATTGTAGAGACAAGGTCTTTCACCAAATTGCCCAGGCTGATTGCCTATGGGTTCAGGCAATCCTCTCACCTCGTCCTCCCAAAGTGCTGGGATTACAAACACCGTGTCCAGCAAAATTATTAATAGAGACAAGGTCTTGCTGTGTTGTTCAGTTTGGTTTTGAACTTCTGGGCTCAAGCAGTCCTCCCATTTTGGCCTCCCAAAATGCTGGAATTACAGGTGTGAGCCATCTGTAAAAAAACCAGAAAAAAAATTTTTTTTTTTTAAGGGAAAACTGGGATGGGGTAGGGTGTGGGGTCTGTGTGACTTGTTTCAATGACTGTCTCAAGTAAGTGCCCATTCAGGGTCTGAAGAGTCTGACTGGTGTCTTGACTGTGGCTAGTGGGGCAGTGGTCTATGACTCCCTTCAGTGGGAAGCTTGAGGCCGAGGCCCAGTTTATTCTTTTTTTTTTTT
The DNA here is from genome assembly GCF_000164805.1 of Carlito syrichta. Lineage (NCBI taxonomy): Eukaryota > Metazoa > Chordata > Mammalia > Primates > Tarsiidae > Carlito > Carlito syrichta. The sequence continues at coordinate 211,030 of NW_007248088.1, read as the reverse complement.
GAGTTGAAGTCTCACTCTGACGCCCAGGCTGGGGTGCAGTGGCATGCTCACAGCCACCCTACCATCGACTTGCTGGGCTCCAGCGATCCTTCCGCCTCAGCCTTCCAGGTAGGTGGAACTGCAGGTGCGTGCTACCATGCCCAGCAATTTTTAAATTTATTGTAGAGATGAAGTCTCACCATGTTGCCCCAGGCTGGTCTCGAACCCTCAGGCTCAGGCAATCCTCTTGCCTCGGTCTCCCAAAGTGCTGGGATTACAGGCTTGAGTCCCCGTGCCCAGCCAGCCCAGTTTATTCTAAAGTTAGCCTCTGTAATTCTCAGTACCCCGATGGTGACCAGGCTGTGGATTGCCTGCCTCGAAGCCCTCCGTGCGGGGAGAATTCTGCAGCCAGGCCTTTATGTCTGGCTTGCTTTAAGATGGGTCTCACCCCCTCCTCTGCCAGCGGCTCTGGGTCCGGTGGTCGTCCCAGCTCTCGGCTCCCGCAGCACAGCCCCTCACCCTGCCAGCTTCCCGGACCCTGGCCAACCTCGAGGGCACCTTTGTTGTCATCAAACTGGACAGGGAGCAACACAGCATGGTGGACACGATCATCAAGTGTGTAGAGCCGAAGGGATTCCACCTCATGGCCATGCAGTTCCTTTGGGCCTCTGAGGAATACCTGAACAGCACGACATGGACCTAAGGACCGCCTGTTCTTCCCTGGGCTGGTGCAGTTCATGAACCCCCGGGCAGCGGTGGCCATGGTCTGGGAGGGAGGGACTGAGTGTCACCAAGACAGGCTGCTTGATGCTTGGGGAGACCAAGCCAGGCACCATTTGCGGAGACTTCACTCAAGTTGGCAGGAACATCATTCATGGCAGCCACTCGGTGAGAAGTGCTGAAGAAGAAATCAGCCTATGGTTTAAGCCTGAGGAACTGGTTGGCTCCAAGCTGTGTGCTTATAACTGGGTCTACGAAAAAGAGGTGACCCCCGTAGGTATCCCCTGCAGCACCACTTGGTGTGCCCCTGGACACAGCTCTTCATTCCACTGACTTGGAAGCAACGGGCTTGGTCTTTGTTTTTTTTGTTGTTGTTTGTTTGTTTGTTTGAGTTTGAGTCTCATTCTGTCGCCCAGGCTGGACTGCAGTGGTGCACTGCTCACAGTGACTGCAGCCTCGACCTGCTGGGCTCAGGGGATCTTTCTGCCTCAGCCTTCCAAGTAGCTGGAACTACAGGTGTGCACCACCACACCTGGCTAATTTTATTTTTTTTTATTTATTGTAGAGACGAAGTCTCGCCAAGTTGCCCACACTGGTCTCAAACCCCTGGACCCAGGCAATCCTCACGCATCCACTCCCAAAGTGCTGGGATTACAGGTGTAACCACTGCACCTCCCCCACCCCCCAATCATTCTTTTCTAAGGCATATTTACCATTAAAGCCTTTGGGAAAAAAAAAAAGGATTAACTTCTGAGATGTCTAAGAAAGCATATAGTTAAGAGATAAGCATCATAGTGCAAGGGAGAGCCCAGAGGGAGAAGAGGAAAACATAAAAAGTGGTTTCAGGGCTGGGTGTGGTGGCATATGCCTGTAATCCCAGCACTTTGGAAGGCCGAGGCCGGAGGATTGCTTGAGTCCAGGAGTTCGAAGCCAGTTGGGCAAACATAGTGAGACACTGTCTGTACAAAAATACATAAAAGTTAGCCGGGCATAGTGGCACACACCTACTCAGCAGGCTGAGGTGAAAGGATCGCCAGAGCCCAGGAGATGGAGGTTATGGTGAGCTGTGATCATGCCACTGCACTCCAGCCTGGGTGATAGAGTGAGACCCTGACTCAAAAAAAGGGAGGGGGGGTTGCTGTAATCCCAGCACTTTGAGAGGCCAAGGCAGGAGGATTCATGCCAGGAGTTCAAGACCAGCCTGGGCAATTTGGTGAGATCTCGTCTCTGTAATAAATTTAAAAAATTAGCCGGTTGTGGTGGCATCACACGCCTGTGGTTCCAGCTACTTTGAAGGCTGAGGTGGAAGAATCGCCGGAGCCCAGCAGGTCGACGCTGGCGTGAGCATGCCACTGCACTCCAGCCTGGGTAACAGAGTGAGACTCCAACTCAAAAAAAAAAAGACCCTCCCCCCTTTTTTTTGATCTTTACTCTGTCACTCAGGCTGGAGTGCAGTGGCACAATCACAGCTCACCATAGCCTCAACCTCCTGAGCTCAGGCAATCCTTTTGCGTCAGCTTCCCAGAGTGCTCTCCCGGCCCCTACCAACCTGTTATCCATTGCCTGATGATAATTGCCCGACTTGATTATTTAATTAGGAGTTGCACATTGATGATTTACCTAGTTTATCATTCCCTTCTGATGTGTTAACTGAATTTTTTTTTTTTTTTTTGAGTTGGAATCTCACTCCGTCACCCAGGCTGGAGTGTAGTGGCACACTCCTGGTCACTGCAGCCTCGACCTACTGGGCTCAGGCGATCCTTTCATCTCAGTCTTCCAAGTAGCTGGATCTACAGGCGCACGCCACCACACCCAGCTACTTTTTGATTTATTGTAGAGATGAGGTTGCCCAGACTGGTCTTGAATCCCCAGTCTCAGGCAATCCTCTCGCCTTGGCCTCCCAAAGTGCTGGGATTACAGGCTTGAGCCACCACACCCAGCCAAAATTTTTTGTAAAGAAAAATCTGCCCTCATCACAGAGCTCCCACTGGCCTGATATAGGGCAGTTTGAACGTCAGTAAGATTGCACTTGAATGCACTTGAAACATTGAATATAAAAAATGTATCGGCAAGAGTGAAACTAAAAGATGGAGAAAGAAAGGGAGAAGGTTGAAATACAACCTAGTACTCCTGAAATACAGTTCTCACAGGAAAGGAGGCACAAATGCTCAGCTCTTTAATCACCAATTTTCCGAATAGGAGGTTGGCATACTGTCTGAGGGGTTTCTCTTTCTCTCCTCCCCCTCCTTTTTTTTTGAGTAGGAATCCTATTCTGTCGCCCAGGTTGGAGTATAGTGGCACACTCATGGCCACCACAGACTCAACCTACTGGGTTCAGGTGATCCTTCCGCCTCAGCCTTCCAAGTAGCTGGAACTACAGGTGTGTGCCACCACGACCAGTTAATTTTTCTTGATTTATTGTGGAGAGGAGGTCTCGCCAAGTTGCCCAGGCTGGTCTCCATCCCCTGAGTTCAGACAATCTTCTCACCTTGGTCTCCCAAAGTGTTGGGATTACAGGCTTGAGCCACCTCGTCCAGACTTCTCCCTTTCTTTCTCCACCTTTTAGTATCATTCTTGCTGATACATCTTTTATATTCAATGTTTCAAGTGTAATCTTACTGATGTTCTAACTGCCCTGTATTAGGCCAGTGGGAACTCTGTGTCCTTTAGCTGTTATCCCATTCTTTGGTATCTTTGCTATCTGGTACAATAGGCCCCAGGCTCATTCTGAGCATTTCCTTCCTCCAGCCTAAAATCAACCTCTCCGCCAAGGAGCTGGGTGCCTGGAAGCCTCACAGCTATCTGACTCTGTTGTGTCTGGGATTTTCAGTGACGTTACGGGATTTTTACTTGACTTGTTTTATCTTTTTTTTTTTTTTTGAGTCGAAGCGTCACTCTGTTGCCCATGCTGGAGTGCAGTGGCATGCGCACAGCCTCCGCAGCCTCGATCCCGCTGGGCTCAGGCAATCCTTCCGCCTCAGCCTTCCATTCCAAGTAGCTGGAACCACAGGTGTGCCACCACATCCGGCGAATTTATTTATTTATTTATTATTTATTTATTTATTTTGAGTTGTAGTTTCACTCCGTCGCCCAGACTGGAGTGCAGTGGTCGCTCCCGGCCACCGCAGCCTCGACCCACTGGGCT
>NW_007248088.1:206541-207021 GCF_000164805.1 Carlito syrichta | reverse complement strand
GCGCTACCACGCCCGGCTGATTTCTTGATTTATTGTAGAGATGAGGTCTCGCTGCCCAGGCGGGTCTCGAACCCTCGGGCTCAGGCAATCCACTCATCTCAGCCTCCCAAAGGCGCGGGATTACAGGCTGAGCCACCGAGCCCGGCTCGGCTAATTCATTTTTAACTGTAGAGACCAGGTCTCGCCAAGTTGCCCAGGTTGGTTTCAAACCCTTCGGCTCAGGTAATCCTCTCCCCCCTCTTCCCAAAGTGCTGGGATTCTAGACGTGAGCCACCGCGCCCAGCTAAGAAAATGCACCTTATCTTTTTTTTATTATAAAGATGTGGGGTACAATTCAGGGTTAGGTATACAAGCATTGAAAAAAATGCACTTTAAAGTATGTCTAAATATAGCTCAATTAAAAAAAAAAATTTGCCTCGACGTAAACCCCCGGAGGCTCAGGGAGGAGAAAGCCACTTGCGCCGGCCCCGCCCCTCCACT
>NW_007248088.1:201251-205955 GCF_000164805.1 Carlito syrichta | reverse complement strand
CGCAGGCCGCGGGGACTGGCGTGGCCGCTCGGCTGTGCTGCCGTGGCATCCAAGCAGCCATCGCCAATCACAGAGGAATGAGCGGGGCTGCGTTCCAACGGAACTCTTATTTATGGGCCCTGAAATTTGAATCCCCTGTCATTTTTACATGTCACGCAATCTTTGTTTTTTCCTGTGGGCTGGCTACAGGTAGCCATGTTTCCGTGCCTCTGTCCACCTCTGCCATTTGAGCCAGTCCCCGGGTCCTCCAGCTCCCAAGACATAGCAGCCGGTGAGCCAAACTGGGAGAGGACACACAAGCACAGAGAAACATCCACCCCCAGCGCTCCCCAAGGACAAGGATCACACAGGGTCCCCTGAGAGGAAAAACACCACGGTCCAGATACTGGGCTCAGGCCCACGTAAAGCCAGGGCAGGGCCGGGCTCGGTGGCTCAGCCTGTAATCCCGCGCCTTTGGGAGGCTGAGGTGAGTGAATTGCCTGAGCCCGCAGGTTCGAGACCCGCCTGGGCAGCGAGACCTCATCTCTACAATAAAAAAAACAAAAAAAATCAGCCAGGCATGGTAGCGCGCGCCTGTAATTCCAGCTACTCGGAAGGCTGAGGCAGAAGGATCGCCGGGGCCCAGCAAGTCGAGGCTGCGGTGGCCGGGAGCGGCCACTGCACTCCAGTCTGGGCGACAGAGTGAGATTCCAACAAAAAAAAAAAAAAAAAAAAGCTAGGGCAGGAATGCATGGCTGGTGGCTGCTCGCCAGGAGAAAACTTCAGAAGGAAGAGCAGTTCCACAGACAGAGAAACACAGAGGCAGATTGGCTCCAGCCCCATTTATTACAAAACAGTGACATCTGGTATATAAAAGATCCCTGATAGCCCATATACCTGGGACAGCCCCACCTTACACAGTCCCCCCTGCAGGCGCTGTGAGTGTGGCAGGCCTCAGATTCGAAGGTCCCCAGCCAGGAGGGCGCTGTACTGCGCAGGTGTGAGGGGCACATAGGCGCCCACGGCCTGGTCCAGAATGTAGAGCGGGTCGGACAACACACTCGGGTGAAAGCCCTCGTTGGCCATCCGGACCTTCTGCTGTTTGAAGGTCTCTGTGGTGGCCAGAGAGTCCTGGGGAACAGAGGAGAGGGTCAAGGGCATCGGAGGAAGAGGCATGCTGCTCAGTTGGTTCTGGGGAGTCCCCGACTTTTGTCAAAAGGGAGTATAAGGTCGCGGTTTAGGGGAGGAGGTGACAGGGAAGAGAAGGAGCAAGGCTGGAAGAAGGAGAGGCGGGGTGAGGAGTGTGCCTGGGAGGGGACTGTTCTCTCTCTTCAAGAGTATATCGTGCGGGGGGCCCTTTGTGGAGTTTGGGAACCATCAAACTCCCAACATTGATACATGGGCTGGATATGTGGGCTGAGGGTCACACGAGCTGCATATGTGGGCTGTGAGGGGTCGGGCTGGTTACCTGGAGCCTTAGAAAGCGAGGCCAAGCGTAAGGCGGCAAATTCTCAGCCACATGCGAGTAGAGCTGCACAAGGTCCAAGGAGTGGGGGGGACGCAGAACCAGGGCCGCCATTCCAGCCCTGCCTTCGTGCCCTGGTGAGTGTGGGAGGCAAGGTAAGCCATTCCACGACTGGCTACCACGGAGGCCTTGTGTTCCTTTGCGCCCAAGTATTACCAATTCAGGGTGGTGGGCTGGGTGCTCCCCACCTTCCATGTCTAGGCACCTGGCACAGTGACTCCGTAGACGTTCACCTCCTGGAGAAAATCCAGGGCCTCAAAGACCTCTGCCACCTCGGTTGTGGCCACATTCTCCCCCTTCCACCTGTTGGAGAGCAGAGATCAAACTGGGAGTCAGGGGTCAGGGCCTTATGAGTTTCGTGGGGAGAGAAAGAAAGAGAAAGCGATCAGGGTGCCCGACCGTCGCAGGCATGTCTGAGAGACCAGCAGAGGCCCTGGGTTGACAGGGGAGACTAGGTAGTGGTTTAGGAGGTTTGGGTCATGAGCTCTGACTCCAGGAAGAGGACTCGGCAAGTTCTGGACGGATACCTGAAGGTGTCTCCAGTACGATCATGGAAGCGAAGAAAGCCTTGGTCGTCGCAGACCAACAGGTCCCCGGTGTTGAAGAAAACATCCCCAGGCCGGAAGACATCCTTCAGCAACTTTCCTCGGGCCAGCTCCGGCCCCCCAGCATAGCCCAGGAATGGGGCCTGCTGGCTCACTGGGGCCACCAGCAGCCCAGGCTCACCTGGCAGGGTCACCGGGGTCAGGAGTGGTGGCTGCTTCACCTGCGGCCTCCTTCCCACACCACCCCCTTCTCCAACTCATCCTCCCCTGCCATCTTCACCACCCCCACCCAGCCCACCCCCACACGAACCTGGAGACGTGGTCACACAGTGCCCCCGGGCGTCCCGACATGGCTCCCCTGTGGTGACATCATAGCGAACCAAAGAGAAGGGGAAGACGTGCTGGGGAAGGGAGACCCAGGCACTGGGTCATTTCCGTCGCAGGAGTCCCGCCTCTCACCTGCCCCCGGCTGATCCATGGGTTCTGGGTTTCCTCTCTGCCCCTCACCTTGTACAGCCAAGAAGCACGTCCCACTGCGCCCCGCTGTCCCGTGTAGTTGATGGTGGCCACGTTGCCCTCCGTCAGCCCGTATGTCTCCAGCACCTGCAGGGGCCCAAAGCGCCGCACAAAACGCTCCCAGGTGTCTGGGCGCAGCCCGCTGCCCACCGCCAGCCGGACCTTATGGCCATGTTCTGCCTTGTTCTGCAGAGTCAGAGAGGAATGGGGGCTTCAGCACCAACATGCCAGCTCCGGGAAGTGAGTCCTCTTCCCACTCCCACGACCTCCTCCCCCGTCAACTCCTCAGCATCAGGTAGCCTGGACCACCTCAGGCTCCCCCTCCTGCACTGCCATGTGTTTCTCCCTCCAACTCCCAGGCCGCCGTCTCAGTGCCGCTCGTCAACGGCCCTGCTCCCGTGACCCCGCCTTGTGTCTGTGGCTCTGCCTGGGGTTTGTGCCCACGCACCGGGGGCTGGTTGACAAGGTATCGGCACAACTCCCCGATGTACTGGAACACTGTCACCCTGTGCTGCTGGCAGTCCTCCCAGAACTGACCAGCAGAGAACTTGGACTTCAGCACCACTGTGGCCCCTGTCAGAAGTGGGAAGGGCAGGGGGGAGGGAAGGAAGGAGGTGAGGTTAGAGCAGAGGCGGACCCCAGCCCCTCCTTCCCAGACACTGGCTTTCACTGCAGCGCCTCTCCGGGTGGGACCTGCTGTGAGAGTTATGCAGTGAGCAGCCCATGCTGGCCCTCTTCCCTTCCCACGTGCATCTTGGAGAGCTCAATGCCCTTTCTCTGCTTCCCAGCCCCAGATGTTCCATCCTGTACAACCTCGCCCCTAATTCTACCGTCTTCTCCATTTGCCTCTTCCTGGACTGACACGCACAGTCCTTCCCTCCCTTTGACCCTGCAGTCTGGAATTCTATGAACTGTGCGGCCTCCCCAGTTGCTCAGTCTGCAGGTCTGGGAGGGCGGTGTTTCCTGGAGAGCAGGGCCCTGCCCCCTCTTCTGGATTCTCTGCCCTGAAGAATTCATGCCATACTAGGTATTTGATACATGTTTGCTGGAAGAATGGGCCAGGCACGGTGGCTCATGCCTGTAATCCCAGCACTTTGGAAGGCGAGGCAAGAGGACTGCCTGAGCCCAGGAGTTCAAGACCAGCCTGGGCAACAGGGCGAGACCTCATCTCTACAAAAAAAATTTTTTTTTAATTAGCCGGGCATAGTGGCACACCTGTCGTTCCAACTACTTGGAAGGCTGAGGTGGAAGGATTGCCTGAGCCCGACAGGTTGAGGCTGCAGTGAGCCATGATTGTGCCACTGCCCTCCAGCCTATGCGATAGAGTGAGACCCTGACTCCAAAAAAAACGGGTTTGCTGGAGGAATTAATGGGGTTGAGGGGGGACTAACCAATGCCCAAACAGCCCACGATGCCCAACAGGGAACCGGACATATGGTAGAGCGGGAGGGCGAGGTAGATCACATCCTCTTGGTGGACCCCACACAGCTGGTAGAAGCCCTGGCATTGCAGGACCTTCAGATGACTGACCCGGGCAGCCTTGGGGAGGCCTGTGGGGGGCAGGAGGAGGGCTTAGCGGGAGGCCTGAGCTCCAAGTCCTACCTCCCTGCTTGCCCCTGCTGCGTGGGCAGGGGCAGGACAGAAGCCGCGCAGGACAGGGGCCAGGTTGTCCTGGAAGTCTGGGCAGTCTGCGGGAGATGGAGAAAGAGGGTGTGGGAGGACCGTAGCCAGAGAGGACGCGCCGCTGGGATCAGTACCCTCTCTGCGGACTTTGAAGGGGCGGCCTGGAGCCGACGACCCCTGCCTTCGTCTCTGGGAGGTAAGCATGGTGCCCAGCCCTCACCCGTGGTGCCAGAGGTGAAGATGTACAGGCACGTGTCCATCATGCTCTGCGGGGCGGAGAGGTATCCCGGCACCGGCCCGTCCGCTTCAGCCGACACCTCCGCCAGGAGATCGCTGATTCCGGCAGGGTGGGCGCCAGGGCCCGCAGCCCACAGGTGGAGCCCCAGGGCTCTCAGGGCCGGCAGGTCAGGCTCCAGGGACTCCAGAAACTCTGGGAGGGGTGGAAGGCGCTGCTCTGCGCTCCGCGGCCGCCCGGAAGCCGTCCCGGCCCTCGGCCCATCCCGCGCGCGCCCCCAG
>NW_007248088.1:176497-199767 GCF_000164805.1 Carlito syrichta | reverse complement strand
AGCAGCAGACCCGCGCCCTCCTGCCAGCAGCGGAGGCAGTCCCAGGGGCCGGGGGGGCCCGGAGCTAAGCAGGGGAGAGGTGGAGGCGCGGACCGCCAGACTTCTGGAGGGGCCGCGGCGGGGCCCCTCCCTCTGGGCAAGGGCACAGCGGTGCGGACCAGCCGGCGCATGCTTTCCGTCCTGGTCTTCGCTGGGCAGAGGAACCGGGAAGGAGAGGAAGGAGAAAGAGGCCTCGGTGGTTTAGGTTTTCAGAGGAAGGAGTAGCGGCTTTGAGGGAGGGAGAACCTGGATTCTGTAAAGACACAGTGCAGGCTGTCTAGCAGCAGCTGTCGGCAGTGAGCTCCGCCTTCCCTCTCCTCTCCTCTGCCTCCAGCTCCCCGCACAGAACAAAAGCATAGCCAGCAGCTCTTCTGCTGGGACACGTGGACCAGCCAGTGGCCAACTGTGGAAGGGCCCCCATCCCTGGCGTTTGCCACGCTCGTCCCTCAAGACCCACGCTGGGGCATCCCTTCCCACCAAGCAGGTGGCCCTCCAGTAACTGGGAAGCACAGACTTAACACATTGGAGTGGGACAGATGTTAGCTTTTGGAAGCCTCTAGTTTCTCTTTGCAGGGATGGGGTCTTGCTATGTTGCCCAGGCTGGTCTCGAACTCCTGGGCTCAAGCAGTCTGCCCACCTCAGCCTCCCAAAGTGCTGGGATTACAGGTGTGAGCTACTGTGCCGGGGCAAGTCTCAGCCTACAGGGTGATGGTGCCAGCCAAAGTTTCTGCACGGACAGCTCAGTGTCTGGCTCACAATCCCCAGTAATAGGGAGGAATGGGGGGAGCAGGAAAGCCTAGTCTCTCCTGTTCTAGACAAAAGGAGGGTCCAGGCAGGAGGAGAAAAAGGGGATGTTACCAAGCCACAAGGAGGGGAGCCAATTAAAAGACGCGCACAGGTGAATGCCAGCAGAAATTCCAACACAAGACATTCCAGCTTGCTTTATTGTCGTTTAAAAACAACTTTTAAGACACGATTATCTCTGCCAAAAAAAACAGACCCAAGGAACTGGGACCATTTGAGAGTTCTGTGGAACTTGCCTCTGGGACTCCCCTGGGCCCTGGCCCAGCTTGAGGTGCCAACCTCAGGCCAACCCAAGACTCCAGGGCACACCCTCCAGGTCCCTCCTGAGTGCCTGTGGCATCTGCTCGTGGTTGGGACCGACCACGTCAGGTCAGATGCCCATTTCATACCGGTGCGTGGAGAGTGACGAGAGCAAACCACGACCTGAAGGGGAGGAGGAAGGGGCACCCCCACATTGAGTCTCTCCTCTCCTCCGAGCTTCTCTGGCTGGCTGCCCCTTTGTCCTTTCCCTTCTCTGTTGAAATGGCTCTTTGGGAAACTGGGGGGAGGCTGAGGGAGGGGCTGGCCGGGGCAGGGACCAGGGAGCCGAGGACTTCCACCACAGTCTGATTTTGCACAGCCTCTGGCTTCAGTGAGAACCCAAACATCGGCGGGAACAGCAGTTAGAGGGGCTGGAGGCCCCGGGAGGGGAGGGCTCGGGGCTGCTTCTCAGGCTGGGCCAGAGGCAGCTCATCCTCCCCCTGGGTGAGCTCAGGGAAGGGAGGGGTGTTGCCCTGTGTCTCCCCAGCCCCTATTAACCTGTGATTCACCAAGGAGAGGGAAATCCAGCTGGGTGGGTAGGGACACCAGCCTCAGTCACTGTCCGAGCCCACGGCAGAGGACCCTTTTCGTTTCCGCTTGGTGGGCTTCGGCTTTGTGTCTTCTTCCTCCTAGAGGAGATGGAGGCGGAGAAGGGAAGTTACTCCTGGATGGCTGCTGGCCGCAGCCCCCGTCCTCAGGGCGGTTCCTCCCTCGTGCTTGTGGGGCGCTCACCGAAGCGCTGCTGGAGCCTGACTCCTCCTCAGCATTGGGGGGCTGCGTGGCATTCTTCCGACTTCGAGGGCTGGACAGAGCTGCTTTTCGCCGGCTCTTGGGTGGCTTGGTGGAAGAGTCCTCGTACTCCTCCGCCAGGGAGAAGAGATCACTGAACCTAAGGGGAAGGGGAGGTGCTCTGAGTGGTGCTTGCTGGACTGGGCAACTCCCACCCTCAGGACCGGGCCTTTCCCTTCACCCCTGGTTCTGCTGGCCATTAAGTCTGTGTGTCCCCGGCAGGCCTCCCTCCCTTAGGCCGTCTCCACACCACTGCTCAAGGCCAAAAGTGGAAGGAGCCTCACTTCATCTTGTGGGCTTCATCACAGCTCGCCTGGACATGCTGCAGCGCCTGGAGGATTGGGGTCTGGCTAAAAACTGGAGTGAGAGCAGGAAGGGGAAACAGTTACAAGTCTGGGAGTGCAGTGGCACACTCACAGCCACCCCAGCGTCGCCCTGCTGGGGTCCGGTGATCCTTCCACCTCAGCCTTCCAAGTAGCCAGAACTACAGGTGCACGCTACCACATCCAGCTAATTTTTGGTTTATTGTAGAGACAAAGTCTCACCAAGTTGCCCAGGCTGGTCTTGAACCTGTGGGCTCAGGCAATCCACTTGCCTCAGTCTCCCAAAGTGCTGGGATTACAGGCTGAGCACCGAGTCTGGCCCTAATGCTGTTTTATTCACAGAGCTTGGTTCTGGCCCTGGGTATTCTGCCCCTGCCCCCAGCCTGGCTCAGGGGCGGTCTGAGCCAGGGTAGCACTGGATACGCTGGACTCCGAGAGGGTGAGAAGGCGTACAGTTCTGCTTGGTGTTGGTCAGGTTGAGCCGCAGGTTGTCCAGGTGCTCCAGGATCTGCTCCAGGGTTAGCTGGGCCAGCTTGCTGCTGGAACTCCTCAGGCTACGCGAGGAAGTCACAGGAGCCAGAGTCAGCTTGGGGGGGGGGCAGGAATGCGAGACCCCACCAGGCCCCTACGAAAGAGGCAGCCCACACGGGAGGACAGGCAGGCTGGAGGCTGGGAGTAAGGGCGGTATGCCTAGAACACCCCAGCTACAGGGCACGAGGAGCAGAGGGGGGGAAAGCGCCCCGGTAGTCCTGCATGCCGGGTGGCTTCGGACCACTAGAGGTCACCCACAGCCCAGGCAAGGACAGCACTGGCCCCACCCCCACAGGGCGCAGCCCACCTCTGTCTCTTGCGAGGCAGGCTGTTGTTCTTGATGAGCAGGGACTTGATGTGCTCAGCCAGGAGCTCGTCGTGCTTCATGCACCAGTGCCGCAGGATGCTGGTGGTGAACTGGTCATCAGGGTGGCAAGGCCGGCTCAGCACCATCTTCACCATCTCCTCGCTGGGCCTGGGAGGGGCCGTGGTCTGTGCTCACACAGCCGCAGGGCCTGCTGGAGCTCTCCCGCACCCGCTCCCCCTCCCCTCCAACCCTGCCGTGGCTCCTGCTCTCACATCCCTCTTGCTCTTCTCTTTGGGCCAAGGAATGCCTGGTTTCCTCCTCTGTGGAAGCCAGAGACGAGAAGTGAGACTCTTTGTGTCTGGTGGAAGGTGTGTGTGTATGTGGGGAAGGACCACCAAGTGGTCCCAGGACGGTCAGGAAATGGGCCGGGGAGGCAGAGGGACAAGTGTGTGGCGTGTGGATGCCCAGACCCCTGCCTGGCCAGAGCTGTGGGCCAGTGTGGGATCCAGCTCCAGGAAGGGGCAGGGGAGAGGGCCATGAAGCCATATGCCCACACAGCCCTCCAAGCTCCCCACTTGCTCCAGAACACTCATTTCTATGTCTCAGGCAAGAGGAGAAAAGGCGGAAGGAAGACAAAAAGGTAGGAAGAAAAAGACACAGCTGCTGCCCTGTGTATCTGGGGCACAGATGCTGCTACAGCTGTGAGGCAAGCAGGGGCTTCTGCCCTCTCCTTCCTTGCCCCGCCCTGGCAGGACGCAGTGGGTCCCACTGGCTCCTCTGAGCAGGGTGAGGGAGAGGACAGTGTGTGACGCCTCTCCCCTGACCCTTCCTCCTCTTAGATTAGCCATGTGCGGCCTGCAGGAGCATGGAGGAGGGGAACAGGAGCCACCAGGGATTAGAACTGCTGTGGCAGCAGGAAACAGGGATGTCCGGTCCCCTCCCACCTCCGAGGGCAGCTCCTGGTGGGCAGGGGGGTAAAGTCGAGAGGAAGCTCAGATCCCAGGGGAGCTGCTTATTTGTAAGTCACAATGGGGGAAGAGCAGAACAAGCAGATGTCAACGACAGGAAAAAACATGGCAAAGGGAGCAGGACAGAAGCCCTTTATACCAGAACAGCTCCTGACATATTGGGGCTGAGGGCTCAAGGGCCCCTAGGGTGGAACTCACTTCTCTCTTCGGAGCTGAAGCAACAGGCAGGACAGGGCCTCTGGGTGCTCTGTGAGGGAAGGGAAGAGGCTGTTCATGAGAATGTATGATTCCAAGAAGGAATGTGGGCACCTCTCTCATTCCCAACCAACAGCCTGAGGGAGCAAAGACAGTCTTCAACGAGGAGCCAGGAAGAGCCCCTGACCCCTATCAAGTCCTGGGCCCCTGAGCCCCAGCCCAGTGCCTGGCTTACAGCAGGCCGCAGGCATCATCTGAAGAGCAAGAGTGGCTGGGGAGAGCATGCCCCCTGCACCATGGTGGGAAGGGGAGCAGCAGATCTGGGACCATCCCAGCAGTCTTGAGGCCTCAGCCTTGCTGTAGCTGGATGGCGGCATCCTGTTCTACATGCTCCCAACCCACAACTCTACTCACCCTTGTATTTGAGGTGCTGCAGGATGGGGATTATGGTCTCCAGGGGGATGTTGTGGGCCAGGAAGAGCTGCCAGGCACAATACTGCTCAAAGGTTTCCCAGTCTAGGCTTTGGACTAGAAAAGATGGAAGAAACATCTCGCTCGCTCTCCCACGCACACACAGCTAATCCACTGACTACAGGCACCCCAAGCAAGGAAGGCACAGAGGCCGGAACAGTGACCCTGAATCTAGACCCTCTCCCTTTCCACACAACGCTTATTTCCAAAGTCTTCATACAGCTTCCGTATTCCCATCAGCCCTGAGGTCAGAGGGGCCAGGTAAGTCATCCCATTTTAGAGTAAAACACAGATCCAGAGAGATACTGCCCAAGACCACACAGCAGGTAGAGTGACATTCTGTCCCCTTGTGAGTGGGAAATACCCAGGGCTGACATCCACCCCCATCTCCTCTGCCAGGTACCTAAAAGGTCTGGTCACTTACTAAGTATGTTGAGAACTGAGTCTTTTCGAAACATGACCAGGTTCCCCATCATCACATGGCAGACCAGCTCCTGGAGCTAAGGAGGAAGAAGGAGGCAGAACCCATGAGCTCTACAAGGGGCTAGGATGCTAGGATGGAGGGAGAGGCAAGAGAACTCATATGGAAGGAAAGGAGAGGAAGTGAAAGCCAAGTTCAAAGGGATGGGAGGAAATGGACACAATGACCGCTGTGCTCTCTGCAGGATGAGGAGCTGGTAAAGTAGCAACAAGCCTGAGTGGGACCCACAGGCCTGCTTTGGGCAAAGATAGTTACCAGTAACTACCCCACCCTGACGACACAGGGTGACCAGGCAACACCTCCGACTTGCTTCAGTCCAGCCTGAGGTGGAGAAAGGATCCCGAGGCCGGGCTTTGGACACAGATGTGGGCAGGGGAGTGACAAAAGAAGTAGGACTCAAGAGTGCTAAGCCCCCTCTTTTATGAACGGGAAGCGAGTGGAGAGGAGAGTAGAAACGGACCCTGCGCAGGCCTGAGAGGCACCATGCAAAGCTTCAGCCTTCCCGTGTGTGCTGGGAAGGGCAAGCAGACCATTTTCATTGCAAGCCGAGGGAAAGGTCAGTTGAGAGCTAACAAAAAAATAACTCCTTCAGTTTTCCCCAGGGAAACAGGAGCATCCAAAGAACATGGAGAATAAGGGACATTCCAAGCAGCAGTGGCCTGACCCCATCCTGTCTCTGTGGGCTCCACTTTTCCTTTTCAGTCACCACAGCCTGAAGTGCGCACACTACGTGTAGCCAGGAGGCAGAGTCCTGTGGGCACCGGCTCCCTGTCTGCAGAGACCAGAGGCCCTCACGCCCCCAGTGCTGCCCTCTAGGCCTCTCTGGGTATATATCAAAGCTCAGTGTTCACCTGCGCAGAGTCAATGACAGCCACAATCATGTTTAGCAGCTCTCCGCTCCTCAAGGTTTCATCTGGAAACTAGATAGAAAAAGAGGGAGAGTCCAGGGTGGAAACCTTGGCATTCATATCACAGCCCATTTGCCTTCCTTATCACATGCTCAGGGTCTGGTTGGGCCTGTCAGACACAGTCCTTCCTGTAAACCCCTCAACAGAAATCCGACAGCTATGAAGCTGGAAGATTTCAAGAACTTGAAGGCCCCAAGTTTTGCTGTTTATGTATGCACACAGTGAGGGGCGTGTTGTGTGTCTGTGCATAAGGAAAGGAATGGGGCACTATTCAGAGATAAAGCCAGAGCTGGAGGCCTGGATGAACTGGCTGGTTCTGCATTTACATTTACATCCCTGGCAGCAAAGACATCCAACCTGGCTGACCCTTGGCCAAAGAAGAGACGATGTAGATGGAGCATGTCCAGGGGTAGGCAGGGCCCCAGGTGGAGAGGGGGGTGGGGATGGACACACCCTGTGCCTGGCACCTGGCCCTCCCCCAGTGCCTGGCTGAGATCACAGTTCCTCCTGTCATGCCCACACCCTAGGTTTTCATTTCTCTCTTCCTGGGAACTTCTGCAGAGGAAGAAGGGCCAACACCTCCTACCTCCCCACTCCTAGACAACAGTGCGAGTGAAGCAGGGACAGGAGTGTGTCTCTACCACAGAGGTCCTGGGCTCTGGAAACCATGAGAGACCCAAGAGGGAGTCATCAGAGGACAGGAGCACTTGGGAATATGAGCAGGACTCTGGTCTGAGGGACCTGCCCCAGGTCCAGATGATGGGGCTCAATCTGAGAAGCCAAGTATATGGGCTGAGACCCCAATTCATACCACACTTAGGCCTAAGGGTAGGAATTCTGCAAGACTCAGGAATTGTTCAACTTCTAGTAAAGACAGGTTGAAGGAGGGGATCACTGTGGTGTGGGAAGCAACGGCCCGCCAGGGTAAGTGGGCTGGGCAAGGGAGGGTCAGGGCTGTGTATGACACTCCAAATGTGACTGAGGTGGGCAGTTTCCCATGAGTCTCCTGCACTGCTGCCCCCTCCCCCAGATACGGATGGAAGCACCAACCTCTGTGTAGATGGAGGGTGTGAGGTGGCACAGCAGGCGCACGTCGTCCTCTTGGCAGGCCTTCATGTCCATCATCAGGCAGGTGTGCAGATCGCCCAACTGAGTAGCCTGAGCAAACGACTCATACAGGTTCATCTTCCCTGCGGCGGCTTTGCTGCAAGACGTGGGGTCTCAGCTAGCAACCTGACCCAGCACCCACCTTTAGACATCCCAGCAGGCTCCCACTCAAGTTGCTTCATCTGCCCTAGGTGCCCTGTGCTATTTGACCTCATGTCTCCTCCGCTGCCTTCCCCAAGGGCTTGACAGTTACTTAGGGCACCAGGAGACATTCTTCTTGCTCCCCATCCTTCGCAATGCTCCAGATATCGCCTCTGCAGAATCACCTCTGACCATATCCAGTGAAGTGGTTGACTGATCAGAGTCGAGGCCAGAAGAGGCCAGAGCGGGCTCAACTCAGATTGCAGAAAGCTTTCTCTCTTGCTTTCAAGGCCCTAGCCACAAGGGCAATGACACCTCACACCGTATACAAAACTTAAAATGGCTTACAGGCCTACACGTAAGAACTAAAGCCATCTAACTTTTAGAAGAAAGCGTAGGAGTAAAACTTGGTGGCATCAAAAGCACGAGTGATACAGGAAAAAACAAATACATTAGACTTCATACAAATTTGACACTTTTGTGTTTCAAAGGATGCCATCAAAAAAGTGAAAAGAAGCTGGGCACGGTAGCTCATACCTGTAATCCCAGCACTCTGGGAGACAGAGGCGAGAGGATTGCCTGAGCCTAGGAGTTTAAGATCAGCCTGGGCAACTTGGCGAGACCTCATCTCTACAATAAATTAAAAAAACTAGCTGGGTATGGTGGTGTGTGCCTGTAGGTTCAGCTACTTGGAAGGCTGAGGCCAAAGGATAACCTGGGCCCAGCAGGTTGAGGCTGCAGTAGCCATGAACATGTCACTATACTCCAGCCAGTGCGACAGAGTAAAACTGACTCAACAAACAAACAAACAAACAAACAAACAAACAAACATACCACAGATTGGGAGAAAATATTTGCACATCGTATATCTGATAAAGGACTTGTATCCAGAATATATAAAGAACTCTTAAAAGTCAACAATAAAAAGACAACCCAATTAAGAATGGGAGGCTGGGCACAGTGGCTCAGTCTGTAATCCCTTTGGGAGGCAGAGGCGAGAGGATTGTCTGAGCCCAGGAGTTCAAGATCAGCCTGGGCAACTTGGTGAGACCTCATCTCTACACTGAATCACAAAAACGAGCCGGGCATAGTGGTGTGTGTCTGTAGTCCCAGCTACATGGAAGGCTGAGGCAGAAAGATTGCCTAAGCCCAGCAGGTCGAGGCTGCAGTGGCTGTGACCATGCCATTGCACTCCAGCCTGGGCAACAGTGAAACAGTGTAAAAAAAACCCCAAAAAACAAAAAAAGAAAGAAAAATGATTTGAAAAGGTATTTCTCCAAAGAAAATACAAAAATGGGCCAGGCTCAGTGGTTCAGCCTGTAATCCCAGCACTTTGGGAGGCCAAGGTGAGTGGATTGCCTGAGCCTGCAGATTCGAGACCAGCCTGGGCAACTTGGTAAGACCTCATCTCCACAATAAATTTTAAAAAATTAGCTGGGTGTGGTAGCGCATGCCTGTAGTTCCGGCTACTTGGAAGGCTGAGGCGGAAGGATCACTGGAGCCAAGCAGGTTGACGCTGAGGTGGCTGTGAGCATGTGTGCCACCGCATTCCAGCCTGGGCGACAGAATGAGACTCCAACTCAAAAAAAAAAAAAATACACAAATGACCCATAAGCACAACATCATTAGCCACTGGGGAAACGCAAATCAAAACACCCACTAGGATGGCTAGAATCAAAATACCTACGATAACAAGTGCTGGGGAGCCTGTGGAGAAAATCAGAACTTTCACACACTGCTGACGGGAATGTCTAATAGTTACAGCCCCTTTGGAAAACAGCTGGGCCAATGTAAAAATTCCTCACTGATGTAAAAACAGTTTCTGTATGACCTGACAAGTCCACTCCGAGATATGCACCCAAGGTAACTGAAAACACATGTCCACACAAAAACCTGTACATAAGTGTTCACAGCAGCTCCATTTCCAATAGTGAAAAAGCAGAAACCAGCCCAAAAGTCCATTGATGGACAAAGTGATATACGGAATGTGGTATATCTATCTGTACACTGAAATATTATCTGGCCCCAAAAGGAATGAAGAACTGATACATGTCACCACATAGATGAACCTTAAAACCATGCTAGGTGAAAAAGACAAAGTCACAGAAGATCACACATTATACGACTCCATTTATCTGAAATGTCCAGAATAAGTAAATCTATAGAGACAAGAAGCTGCCAGGGGCTGGGTGAAGGGGAGTAGGGGAAAGTGACTGCTGATGAGTACAGGATTTCTTTTTGAGGTTCTCATTTAGACAGTAGTGACAGTTGTACAACTCTATGAATGTACTAAAAACCACTGAATTGTACACTTTAAAAGGATGAACTTTATGGTTTATGAATTATATCTCAATAAAGCTATTATTAAAACACACACACACACACACACACACACACACGGAGAGAAGGCCCAGGTGAGGACAGCCAAGGGTTGTGTGCAGGAGGAGAGAGACTCTCAGGATGCTTCCTGACACATTGGAAACGTGGTGCCCATACTTACCTGGCCCTCAGATAGTAGAGCAGGTGATAGCCAATCTTGGGCTGCTTCTGATACAGCTCGGAGAGAAGGTCCAGAAGCAGAGAGAAGCTGCTGTTGTCTTCTTGCATCTGGCACAGGTTTCTGGAGGTGGGATGGGAGGAGAGGAACAGAGCTTTGCACAGAACAGGCTCTCCTGTGGAGTTCTGGGTGGTATGGGCTCTCTGTGCCCACTGCATACTCCTCTTGGAGAGGGGTCCCGCTGCCCCAGGACAGGAACACATGAATGATGCTGAGAGAATAGAGGGCATCCTACAGCTGGTGCTTACCTGAATATTAGGTAGAGAGGCTTTCCTACAGACTCCTCCAGGGACCTACAAGAGGTGGGTTGCATATGAGAGTCCACAGGAGGGGAGGGAGGTGGGTGGCAGGCTTATTACAGAGGACCAGCTTGAAGTTAGATGCCAGACTGCTCCTTTCCTACCCAAAAGGCAAACTCCCTGCTGCCCCAGAGACTTGGTGACAAAGAAAACAGGTTCCTAGCATGGAACCACAACCTGAGGTTGTCATCCTTATTGAAGGTGACACCCTTGCCATTCAGGGAGAGAGTCTAGGCCAGAGTCCAACTGTACCTGATTCAGCAAAGGCTGGGGCTACCATGCCCAGCAGCAGGGCTGGAAGCACAAGGAGGGGATGCTTGTCCACCTCCCTAGTACACACGGTGTTCAGCAAGCAGAAAACCCTTGCTTAAACGAATCAGTACATGTGAGAATAAAAACACTAAGAAAACAGATTATTTTTCTCAAATCCACAGCAGGACGCCCTTAGAGCATCTTGGGCTGTAAGAGCACCCTTCTGGCTCCCAGGGCCCAGGTGGTCAGGGAAGGTGAGCCTTACTCCTCAGTAATCTCTTCGGGCAGCACCTCCCCTCGAAAGTGAGCCTTGAAGAGCTCCTGCAGGCAGGAAGCAAGGACAGACAGCTGCTCCGAGTCAAAGTCTTCCTGGGTGATGAGACAAGGGAGGGAGTATCACTGCCTAGACCCAAGCCTTCCTGCCCCACAAGCCTAGGGCCTTGGAACTCATTTGCTTCTACCTCCAGATCAGCACGCTCCCCCTCCTCCACCCGAGGGGACATTTCTGGAGAAGGGGAAGGAGGGAGTCAGCTTCCCTGGGAGACATCTGCCTGGGAGCTCTAAGCCGAGCAGGCTGGGCTGTTTCCTCCCTAAGGAGCTGGGTTCCTCCTCACCTCCAGGACCTGGTCCACGATTTCCTGCATGACCTCACACTGGGCCTCCGTATCACTGCAGGACAGAAGTGAGAGGAAATCCCAGGGACATAAATGATAGCAGAGGGCAGGACATACACCCAGAACAGTGTGCACAAGCACGCTCACATGCACAGAGACAACACAAAGGAGCTCTGTATAAATCCTGGCTTGGGTGGGGGAGGCTTTAGGGCAGAACTTGCTGCTCTCTGGGCAGAGGCCCAAAGAAAAGGGAAATCCCCATCAATCCTACCCTGGTTCTCAGAGGCTCTTCTCCCCAGAATGTGTGGAGCAGAGACCTGAGGTGTTAAGGAGATGAGGCTGCCCCACCCCGGCCCACACTCCCCACCATCAACTGCAGAAGAAATCCCTCAGGAATCTTCAATTCCCTCTCCGTGCCCTCCCCTCACATCTCCCTCCAGCCCCCACCATGCTGCCCCCCCCCACTGGGCACCAGGTAGAAAGCCTCCCGAGGCTGAGAGTGGAGTCTACACCCACCTCCCCTTCTGCAGCTGGAGTACTTTGTCCCTTAGGGACTCATCCAACTGGTCAAGGTAAGGAGTGATGTCAACCGGCTCCTCCACAACTGTCTCCTTGATAGGATGGAAGCGAAACTCTCTCTTCTTTCCTGAAGGGACAGATTAGGGAAAGAAGTCGGTTTGCTCAGGCACCAACGACCAACACCAGCCCCCTGAACCACCTGTCCCTTTCTCACATGTTTTAAGTGTGCACCCGTGCACTCAATGCTGCGTGAGTGCTAAGGCGTCTCCCTGAATGTGCACGTGTCCTAGATCTTACAAGCAAACAAGGGCAGGAGCCAATTCTTCCCTCCTTCCTGCCTTCAGTGTTAGTGGTACATGCACAGCTCTGCCCTCTGGAGTCTCATTCTGTAACTCACAGGTATAAAGGTGATGAAGACTGCAGAGGCTGCTCCTGAGAACTGTCCTCTGGGGTTGGTGCAACCCTGACCTGGCCCTTACTGCTGCCTCACCTTTGCTGTTGAGATCCTCCTCATCGTCACTGAAGGCTGCCTCTGCATTGTCGTAGCAACTCTCATCCTTATCTGACATGTGGTTGTCCATCTCCATGGAAACCGGCTCCTCAATTTTGACTTGGGAGTAAAGAAAGACAAGGCATTTCATGGCCTCCTACGTTCCTTAACATGCCCCAAGATTCTGGGAGGGGAGACTGGAGGGCAAGTGGGAGAATAAGGAATTTACAACCTAAGTGGAATACTGTCCCTAGGAGGACAAACTCTTGTCCTCACAACCTCCACAACCTGCAGGGGAATGTTGCCAGGAATGAGAACAGCACAGGTCATGGCTCCTCCATGCCCAGCCCAGGATTAGTGACTAGAGTAAAGCCAGGGAGAGTCCCAAGTGCTCTTTAATTTAAAACCAAGTTGGGCTATACTACTTGGCTTAAGCCCTTATCACGAAACAAACAATTGGGGGGGAGGCATGGGGGGCAGGGAGATGGCAGTCTGTATTGGGAGCAAGATTTGAGACCCACCATAACAACCAGGCCTAGAGCTGGGAAGAGAGAAGTGATAGGCAAAGTTAAAGTGAGATAAACAAACATTACATGAAAGCCTTCTACCTACTGAGAAGGGGTTAAGAGAAAAATTAAGATTAAGAGAGCAAGAAAGACAAGCTAAAGTCAGATCAGATTAAGTGAAGAGAGAGAATCAGGAGAGACAACACAAAAAACGAAAAGAAGTAGGGAAGAAAACTGTGATGGACAGTGTCACAGAAGGACAGCACAGGGGCGACATTCTCTCCTCAACAGGGTTGTTAAGATCCAACAGCCTCAGATGTCTCACCCGCTTTGACACAGGGGATGGAATGGGAAGCTCCATACCTTCCACAGGTGGGGAGGGTGAGCTGCAGAACTCGGGAAACTTCTCTCGCAGCATTGCCCGCAGTTCTTTATCCAACTTAGGGTTGTCGAACAGGGGAGCCAGGTGTCTAACGGAGAGCACGAAAGAAGGTCAATATCAGAGCTCCTCGTCTCTTACTCAACACGGACAGGGCTAAGCCCTGTCAGTACAACTGGGCCACACTCAGACCCCGGGAAGAGGTCAACAGGAAGCATGAAGCTTACCGAAGCCCTCGGTAATAGGATGGCAAGAGAGGAATTCCTCTGAGAGTAGGAGGACACGTGCCTAGCAGTCTGATTAGAGCCAGTACTCTTTACACCCGTCAAGGGAAAGGGCCAGCAGTGCTATGGCAATATCTGAATGTGCCTCAATCTAATAGAAAATGGAAAAAGATCCTCTCCAGCCCCTCTGCAAATTTCTTACGCCAAGACCCGTTTCTCCACAATGTGGTTGAGGGAGGAAAAGACACCCTGTCGCACATGGCCTTCCAATGGTGGATAGAAGTTGGGAATGATCTGGAAGGGAAAAAGGGGAGGAAAGAATGAGTACATGACTCTCCAGAGTGATCCAGTGAACTATATGTAAAAAGCTGCCTTGGCTTTGACTAGGGTACACTGGGGAGTGCAGCTGCAGACAGGACTGCAGTTCTTGACTGTGCCAGGTCACTAAAATGGAAAACTCACTAGATCTGGCTATTCTTCAAGGAGGCTAGATTCTACCTTGAGTCATCATCCCTGTGGGTGGGAAGCCCCATGGAAACGTGGGAAGATCCAACAATGGGAATATGGAAGGGAGACATTCACTAACATGGGGGACAGGACCCAGGACCACTTCTGCTCCCACAGTCAAGGGGCACCGAGAAGACCTGTTCACTGGGAGGGTCAGGGAGATAAGCTTAATTCCGCCCATCCAGGCATGGGGAGAAACAAGGGTTCTGACACTTACACGGCACATGAAGTCCAGGAGCGTGGCAGTGATGGCTGGGTGGGGTTTCATGGAGTGATGCATGACCAAGATGGCTGGTTCTGGAGATGTGGGATTCAAAGGCCCCCCCAACACCAGACAGTCAGTTTCTACTTCCAAAAAATGAGATGTCAGCATACATGGATGGCTCTAGGGACTGCTGTGTCTATCCCTCCCATTCCCACTGGGTAGAACCAAGAGCAGACAGCTCCCCAAACAGCCCTTAGCCCTCCTCTCCCCAGCATTCAGTTTGAGGGGCAGTAGAAGGAGGAAGAGCAGAATGTGGTACAGTGTTGTCCTCTGGCGAGGGCCTCCCTCCCAAAGCCCAAGCAGAGGCTGTGGGGAGAAGGGGGCGGAGTGACCGCTGAGCCTCATCAAAGCAACTCTCCTTCTAGGTCAAGGGAGAACTGATGAGAAACAACGGAACTGCTCCCAGATAAGCTGCCTGCACGCCACGCTGCCCTGAGATTTATGACTGCTATCACTAA
Organism: Carlito syrichta; assembly: GCF_000164805.1. NCBI lineage: Eukaryota > Metazoa > Chordata > Mammalia > Primates > Tarsiidae > Carlito > Carlito syrichta. The sequence goes on along the minus strand of NW_007248088.1, from coordinate 185,333 downwards.
GATGAGGCAGTGGGCGCTTGGGGATGGGGAGTGGTGCTGCCTGGTCTCGGTCACATACCTATGTTCATAATGCTATCCTTGTCTGGACTAAAGAACAGCCAGTCGTAAAACAAAGCCAGCTTGGCATTAGAGGCAGCAACATTTGACTGGAAAAGAGAGGGGAAAAAAAGAAGGCTAGTTTCTTTTTTTTTTTTTGAGTTGTAGTCTCACTTTGTCGTCCAGACCGGAGTGCAGTGGCATGCTCACGGCCACCGCAACCTCCACCTGAAGGGCTCAGGCAATTCTTCCACCTCAGCCTTCCAAGCAGCTGGAACTACAGGTGTGGACCACCATGCTGGCTAATTTTTTTTATTTATTGTAGAGACGAGGTCTTGCCAAGTTGCCCAGGCTGGTCTCGAACCCCTGGGCTCAGGCAATCCTCTCACCTTCGCCTCCCAAATGCTGGAATTATAGGCATGAGCCACCACGCCCGGCGAGGGCTAGTTTCATTGACCAGCTCCTTCCCTTCAGAGGTGCAAGGCAGGTTCCAGGGCCTACTTGGCTGCTCCATCTATGAAATTCAGTTCCTACTGAGGCAGTGTGGAAGCCCCACAGGGGTAAGGGATACTGGAGTCTGCTGTGTACGAGGGTGAGTACCCTGTGGTCTTACCAACCAAGGGGAGGGGATGGGTCTGGGTTCTTCATACATCCTGCAGTAAGTATCTCTGATCCCCAAAGGGAGAATGCTTGGACTCAGAAGTCCACTGATTACCCCCGAGCTGAAGCAACACTCAGACTAGACCCTGGGCTTCCCTTGCTGGGCTCTCCAGGCACATTCCTGAAGAAGAGACCCCCTAGGAACAGCCTGTTGTCGTATCTGAATCAGCACATTCCAAGGACCCAGTCAGAAGTGGGAGGAGGAGGCCAGTCAGAAGAGGTCAGGGGGCAGCTAGATGCCAGAAGTGGATAGTTTCCTAGCCCAGGCACAGAGAGGAAAATGATGGGAAGGAAATGGCAGAGTCACTACACTTAGAGAGGGGAAATATCCAAAGCTGATGCCAAAAAGGCATGGAGGTGAGGGTCTAAAGAATGCAAGCTCTGAATCTGAGAAAGGAACAATTCAAGGAATAGCTATATGTAGTTTCGGGAAACGAAACGAAAAAGGCAGGGATGCCTAAAAATTCCAGTCTTCTGGGGTTGGCAGAACAGATAAACCTGTTCTCCCTCAAACCCAGACGGGAAATGCGTGTGAGTAAATCTGTAAGACACAAAGGGAGGTGGGGCAAAAGCTGAGATACTCAGGACCAGCATAAGAGGAGGGCCCTGGAGTCAGGAAGAAACACAGAGATATGGGGAACATGATGGAAGAGACCCCTTCACCCCCGACAGCCTCTGCCCACAGCCTCGCCCTCACCGTGCATGTTGTCAGGAGCCAACCAATGATGGCCCACCGAGGCAAGATATCTGAACTCAGTACTTCATTAGAAGGGTGGACTACCCCACAGATGTAGCGAATGAGGTCACAGCGCAGAGACTGACTGTCTGGAGTTGACAGGTACTGACGCTGGAACCAATCCTGGTATCGCTTTTGTTGACCAAACCTCACCTGGGGAAAGGGTTTTGGAAAAAGAACTTAGAAGATAGGTGGCTTCCCTGGACAGAGGAAAGCAAGCACCGTTCAACTCTAGGCTTGGCCTTGCCCTCCATTTCTTCCCGTAATTTATTCATCAGCTCATGCTGTCCCTCAGGTCTCCCCCCTCCTTTGGGAGGACTTCTTGAGTTTTAAAAATGTTGAAAGTTTCTAGCTTGCCTCATATGCTGGGGTACATTCATTTTTGCCACCGACCTGATGCTGTCTCACCCTCCACTGCAGTCCATTTCTGGCTTCCTACCAAAAACGGTACTGGCCACTGACTCCTCAGTCATAAATATAATCTCTGCTCATTTTCTCAAGTCACTGGTGAACAGCAAGGAATGTTCCTCAAGAGCAAGAGCTAAGCCTGTTCACCACTCAGCTCTAACTGAGCGCTTCCTGCTGCTGAACCACCTAACAGAACCACTGTCCAGGGCACAGACTTGCCCAACCTTCTTGCAGCAAGTCCTTTCCCCAAACAGACCCTAGTTGACTACAACAGTAATACCAAGTAAGGAAGAGGCTCTGGTTTTCCTCTTCTATTTCTTTTTCTGTCAGAAGAACTGAACCAAAATATAGCAGAAAGGTACATTTATTTATTTATTTATTTTGAGTTACAGTCTCACTCTGTCGCCCAGACTGGAGTGCAGTGGCCGCTCCCGGCCACTGCAGCCTCGACCTGCTGGGCTCCAGTGATCCTTCCGCCTCAGCCTTCCAAGTAGCCAAGTGGCACGCACTACCATGCCCGGCTGATTTTTTTTTATTTATTGTAGAGATGAGGTCTTGCCAAGTTGCCCAAGTGGATCTCGAACCCGCGGGTCAGGCAATCCATTCACTTCAGCCTTCCAAAGCGCGGGATTACAGGCTGAGCCACCGAGCCCGGCTAAAAAGGTAAATTTAAAAAAGCAAAAAGATACCTCTAGACCAACACTGTCCAGAACTTTCTGCAACAATGGCGGTACTGAGCACCTGAAACATAGCTATTATAACTGAGATACTGAATTTTTAATTTTTTTTGAGATGGCATCTCACTATATTGCCCAGGCTGGTCTTAAACTCCTGGGATGGCCAGGCGCAGTGGCTGATGCCTATAATCCCAGCACTTTGAGAGACAGAGGTGAGAGGATGGCCTGAGTTCAGGGGTTTGAGATCAGTCTGGGCAACTTGGTGAGACCTCGTCTCCATAATAAATCAAAAAATTAGCTGGGCGTGGAGGTTCCAGCTATTTGGAAGGCTGAGGCGGAGGGATCACCTGAGTCTAGCAGGTGAAGGTTGTGGTGGCTGAGCATGCCACTGCACTCCAGCCTGGGTGACAGTGAGACTCTGACTCAAAAAAACCCTCCTGGGATCAAGTGATCCCCTCACCTCACCCTTCTGAGTAGCTGGCATTACAGGTACACACCACTGAACCTGGCTCTGAATTTTTAATTTTTCTTAATTTTAACTAACTTAAATTTAAATTGCAACACACAGCTAGTGGCTACCGCACGGGACAGCACAGATCTAGTCCTCTTGAATAACCTGAGAAACCAAAAGTTGGCTAGGGCAGCAGTTCCCTAAGGCCAGACTGGCTGCAGAAGAACTGCAGATTCCTCAGTCAGGTTCTCTGGGAGAGTGAGATCCAGGAAGCTGCATCTTTATTTATTTATTTATTTATTATTTTTTGAGTCAGGATCTGTCACCCAGGTTGGAATGCAGTAAGCACAATCACTGCAGACTCAAACTCCTGGGCTCAAGCAATCCTCCTGCCTTAGCCTCCAGAGTAGTTAGAACGATAGGTACATACCACCATACCTGGCTAAATTTTGGATTTTTTTGTAGAGACAAGGTCTTACTATGTTGCCTATGCTGATCTTGAACTCCTGAGCTCAACCAATCCTCCTGCCTCAGCTTCCTGAAGTGCTAGGATTACAGGTGTAAGCCACCACATCCGGCCGAAGCTCTATCTTTAACATGCTCCTCGAGCAATTCTGCCATAATTCAGCCAGGCGTGGAAGCCAAAAGCCCAAAGTTCTCTCTTCCTGAGAGCTCATAGTTTTCCTGGAGCAATCTATCCTTTCACACTTCTAAATATTATTTATATACAATTATTGGTTTAATAACTGCTTAAGACAGACTGAAAGCTTCTAAGAGCCGGAATTGTACCTCTCTTGATCTTTTTGTTTTTTTGAATCAGAGTCTCACTCTACTGCCCAGGCTGGACTGTAGTGAAACAATCATGGCTCACTGCAGCCTCAACCTTCTAGACTCAGGCGACCCTTCTGCCTCAGTCTCCAGAATGGCTGGGATTACAGGTGTGCGCCACCACACCCAACCAATTTTTTAATTTTTCTTTTCTTTTTGTAGGAACCAGGTCTTGTTATGTTGCCTAGGCTGGTTTGAGAACAGCCTAAGCAACATAACAAGACCTAGTTCAAGCAATCCTCTTGCCTCAGCCTCCCAGAGTGCTGGGATCATAGGCACAAACTACTATGCCCAGACACGGAATTGTATCTCTTATTCAACACTATATTCCCAATTCTTAGTACCATGCCCAATGTGCAGGCAAAGAATGAACAAAGAAAGCAACCAGCAGCCTGGTAGATTAGAAGCATCCATTTAACCATTACTCCGCTGGTCAGTACTCACTGGTTAACAGGTCCAGAAGAGTAAGAAGTCAGCCAGTACCTGCGACTCCTGTTCCTGCGGCGATAGGTTAGCTTACCCGGGATGTCATGAAGAGGAGCTTAGTCTCCATGTCTGGAGTTAGACGACATGCTAGGAATTTTCGGGATGTCCTTGACTGAAGCAGCTGTAGGATACCTGAGATACATATAGAAGGGAAGAGAAGAAAGGGAAGCTTGAGGAACAGAAGGAATGGAAGGCAGGTGGGGAACCTGATGGCCAGTGGTCTTGCTCATGGGGAAATTCTAAGATAAGACCAGGCATACTGAGTACGGGCACAAGTGAGAATTCTAACCAGTATGTGTGCGCTGCTCCAATCAACCACCCACCCAAGGACCTGACTATACGAAACCTTTCTTCTGCTGGCTTTCCAGAGCCCCCACCCACATAGACTCCAGTTGGCAACAAGAGGGAAAGCTAAGGCAAAAATATAGAAAACCCTAGCCTCTCTTCCTGTTCCTAGTGGTCCCACCATGGGGTCCTGGGTTCACTGTGGTGTTTGGCATGAGCACGAGCTCTGGAGTCAGAAAGGCCTGGATCTAGATCCTGCCTCTGTCACTTACTAGCTGTGTGGCCTTGGGCAAGTTACTTAATCTCTTTAAACCTCAGTTTTCTTATATGTAAATGTGGAAAGTAAAATATCTTGCAGGGCTGCCCTGAAGATCAGAGTTAACACACATATGCCAAACATAATGGAGGCACTCAAAGCAACTCAATACGTATTCAATACAAGAGTAGCTCAACGTAAGGCAGCCCCTGTACTTTCATCTCCTTTCCTAACTTCCCAGGCCTAGACAACTGCCCTCAGTTTGTGTGTGTGGGTGCATGTATATGTATGCACACCCATGTGTACATGAGCACATGTGTACATGAGATAGGGAGCAAAGCTATACAGTTATTCTTCAGACCATAGCAGGACCCTGGGAAGAGGAAAGGGAAGTAAAAAGGACCTTGTTAGAGGGAGGCACACAGAAACTCTTTCCTTTCCCCAAAGAGAACTCTGGCAAAGTTGAAATCTTGGAATTAGAGACAAGACTGCTCCCAGGGAGGAGACTTCTTTTACAGGATTAATTCCAGCCCCTCTGCTGACTCAGTCTCACGAGTTGACCTCTGACTCCCCTGCCGGACTCAGTGAAGCTGGAAACTGGTCATTGGCTCACCTCCTGAGCCAAGGAGCTGCTGGGAGGAAGGAGGAGGATCGCAATCTCTGCCTCACTTTTTTCTTAGTACTTATGACAGATGGAGTCTGTCAAGTAGGGGCTGTCTAGGAACCACAGGGACTGTTCTGTACCTGCATCATTCCCACATCTAGCTGAACCTGGCAAACCAGCCCTGTCCCAAGTTTCCTAAATCTGACTACCAAAGACTCTCCTACCCACCAGCCTCTATAAGGAGGACATATGCACTGAATCCCAACCTCTCAAGGACAGGATGCCCAGACCCTTACTTACCTGTGAACTGAGGACTCAAGGCCTGAGGATTATGGATAATATCTTTCCAAAGCAGTTCAAATTCTGGTATCCTAGCAACATTCTGAAGTAGTCTTACGAGGTCCCGACCAATCATCAAACATTCCATGAACTTGCCGGGGATGGGGTGGGGGTGGGGGTGGGGAGGGGCCAAACAGGAAAAAGAATAAAAACATGGTTTGTTTACCTGCTGCAGGGAGGACAAAGGAACAACATGTTCTAGGGAGGGAAGGAAAGAGGGTCAAAGGGACTATATGATTTCTTCTGGAACCAAAGGATTGGCTCCTAGCTGTTCCAAGAGATATGAAAGCTGGGGACTGATATCAAGGATGAGAAGTTACTGGGAAATGCTGAAACCCTGCTGGCTTTCACATTAATCTACTCTCCTCTCCAGAACTCCTTTGATCCAGATCAAGGGAGACTACAATTCCAAAAGGATGGGATTGGCAAGTTGAGCCCTAGACACACTACCCCAAAGCCCTAGACACACTACCCCAAAGCTCATTCTGTCTAAGAGAATTCTGTGGCAATAGAAACATTTATATCTGTGTAGTCAAATGAAACCCATTAGCAATATGTGACTAACACAACTAAGGAACTAAGTTTTAAAGTTTTATCTGGCTGGGTGTGGCGGCTCACACCTATAATCAGTCTGGGCAACTTGGCAAGACCTCATTTCTACAATAAATAAAAAAATCAGTCGAGTGTGGTAGCACATGCCTGCAGTCCCAGCTACTTGGAAGGCTGAGGTGGAAGGACAGCCTGAGCCTAGCAGGTCGAGGCTGCACTGGCCATGATCATGCCACTGCACTCCAGCCTGGGTGACAAGAGTGAGACTCTGACTCAAATCAACAAACAAAAATAAAGTTTTATCTAATAAATTTAAATCGCCACATGTGGCCAGTCGCAACCATATTAGCACAGTTCTAGGATATCTCTCTCGGGAGATGAGACAGTAGACAATCCATAATCCTATTTGACCATGAGAATTACTCATGAGGGTAGGTGGGCCCACAAAGACAGCCTGTGTCTGGTGGACAGTGGTGTCTGGGAAGCTAATCAGGGAAAGCCCTAGGATGCCAATGTAACAGGTAGCATTTCTAAACACTGGGGTTATTCCACACAGATTCTCCCTCCCTACTACCCTCTCATCTGTCAAAGAATGATGAAAAACACCACATCTTGATGCTCCTCCATCTCTAACAAGGTGTCTCTGACCCAGGTGCACAAAACCTAGAGAGAGGTATCCCACCCTAGTCTCACATGCCTTCCATGTTTTTGTCCTACTTCCTCACCCGTTCCCGAAGCAGTGAGATGCAGAAGTCCACTTCCTTCTGCCGCAGGGCCTGGAGCTGGGCAGTTCCATGGTGGTCAACGATGAGGCGGAGATATGTGTAAACAGCCATGGCAATGAGGATGCTGCTCTTCAGGACCCACTCCCTGCAGGGAGGGAAGACACTGGTTCCTACCCCTGCCCAGACCAATTACCCCCGAGTCACCCCCCTGAGCTTAGCTCCAGTGCCTCAGAATTGACTAATGATTAGACACTGGGAGTAGGTTGTATTTTTTTTGCTTGCTTACTCATGCAATCATGATCAATCTTGGACTATCAACTGCCTTAAGAAGGACAACTTCCTAATTTTTCTCTAACAGGTATCCAATAAAGATATGTGCTAAATGAAAGTGATCTCTTCGTACCACATGACTACTTAGCTTCCAATAAAACAACATTGTCTATTCATTCATTCAAACATTTACTGAGTGCCTGCCATGTGCCAAGCAATGTGTGAGGTACCAGGGACAGAGATAAGCCACAGCTTCTACCCAACTCAGACTATGGGGAAAATTGTGTAAGTGTTCCTAAATCAGTAGTTCTTAAGTGTGGTGCAAGAACCTCTGGGGACTGCCAAGACTGTTTCAGAACCTGGAGTTTTTAGAACATACTGTGCTAGCCCTTCTATCTGCCTGTCATCAGCAGCCCACCATGCCACAGCCTTTCCCTGGCTCTTTCTAGTCACTGATCCCACTCCCAGACAATGAGTCACCTACCCTAAATCACAATCTGAAAAAAAAAAAAAAACCCACAATTTTGGATGGCAAAGCCCATTTTCCCAAGAGTTTTAGAATTTCCCTGGGGAAAAGAGGGGTAATGAAAGAACTGTTTATACCCTACTGCTCTAAAATGGATAAAGAAAGACACAGTAAGGATATTCCTAAAATTCTAATGCTGTCTCTGAGTGCCAAATTTGGGAAGTTGTCTCCCCCAAGCAAACAGTTTGCAATGGCTTTGGCACCCCTGCTGGAAGGCAGGGAACTGGAGGAAGACATGGAGTTTAATTAATCCAATCAGGCAACATCCTGATTCCGGAAAAGTGCTCAAGCCACCTAATTAAAAGACGCTGGCTGGGCCTTTTCCTCTCACAGAATGAAAGTACTGGCCAAGGTCACTAGGGAGGGTCCCCCTCCCTCATCTGCTACTGTTTTAACTCCACAGTCCTAAAAACACTTGGAAGGGAATGAGATGGAGGGTATGGAAGAGGACATAATTTTAAACTTCTAGGTATTCATTTTCACTGAAAGACATGAGTTTTTTGAGGGTAGTATACAGGTAGGCCAGTTATCTGGTTGTTATCTGAGAACTGTATAGGATATTCATCTTTAAGCTAATAGAGATGGGAGCTATCTGGCACTAGGAACAAAATGAGAAAAATCACTTCTTAGGAAGATTGCTAGCAGAGGTAATGAATATATCTGAATCCTGGGATAGCATAATAAAGAGAAGCAGAGAGAAGTGACACCCTCTGACCCAGGATAGCAGAAAGGCATAGAGACCTAGGAGAAGCAGAGGCCTGCTAAGAGACTGCTGGGGCCTTGTGTGCCAGTGTAAAGGCACCAATGAACATGTAGCTCCAGGCCCAGGAGTAGCTGCACATCTGTGCCCAGAGCACTAGGGGGCACTGCCGGGCTCTCAGGCTTAGGCAGCGTTTCGCACACAATCATTTCTTTCGCAAGGTGGATAAGGGAAGTTCATTCTTTTTTTTTTTTTTAGTTGGAGTCTCACTACATCGCCCAGATTGTTGGAGTGCAGTGG
>NW_007248088.1:175472-176164 GCF_000164805.1 Carlito syrichta | reverse complement strand
GCCCAGGTGGGTCTCGAACCTGCAGGCTCAGGCCATCCACTCACCTCAGCCTCCCAAAGGCGTGGGATTACAGGCTGAGCCACCGAGCCCGGCTATGGCTCTCTTGATCACCTGACTACTATGGTGTCCTTGCCCAAAAAGAGATTATGAAATCAAGCAAGAGGAAGAATGGGCCAAGGGGAAGGGCTCATCCCCAAATAAGTTCAGACATGGAACAGCTCTCAACACTTCTGATCCTTTACTTTGATGGGAAGGGAAATAATCAGTCAAAAAGCCAAAGATGCCCCCCAGTGTGCTCTCTATCACTGCAGCTTCCAAGGCCTATATCCAGACCCTGGCAACATTCATGGATCTCTATTACCTCTTTGCCCCCAACTGCCCCGTGCCACTTCAAAAAGGGCATGATGCCGGGCACAGTGGCTCAAGACTGTAATTCCAGCACTTTGGAGGTTGAGGGGAGAGGATTGCCTGGGCCCAGGGTTCTGGACCAGCCTGGGCAACTTGGTGAGACCTCGTCTCTACAAAAAATAAAAAAATTAGCTGGGCATGGTGGCACGTGCCTATAGTTCCAGCTACTTGGAAGGCTGAGGAGGAAGGATTGCCTGAACCCAGCAGGTGGAAGCTGTGGTGGCTGTGAACATGCCACTGCACTCCAGCCTGGGCGACAGTGAGAGGCTTTGACTCAAAAAAAA
>NW_007248088.1:164411-175439 GCF_000164805.1 Carlito syrichta | reverse complement strand
CACCGCCCCCACCCCCACCCCAGCTTCCCCCAAAGATAAACATTCCAAGAAGGTCTGGATCAAAAATAAACCCTTATCAGATGAAGCCAGTTTTTCCTGGGCTGTGAGATATTTTAGCAATGATCTCCATCTCATTCCTTCAGCATTAATTCCTTCTCCTGCCATCAATAATCTTGTCTCTCCCTTCTCTCACCTCCCCATCTCTAACCTAAGGTGTTCTTGGGCCACACAATCCTTTCACCCCCCATTTCCCACATTTGCACCCCTGGTGGCCGTTATTTTGCCCCATCTGTCACAGTGGACTCTACCTTTGCTCCGTCAGGATATCCAGAACACTTTCTGCCAGCCAGATATTTTTGGCTGTAACATCTCCACCTGATTTTAAAGGGGCAAAAAAAGAGAGAAAAGCTCTTGATTAGCAACTCAGAATTCCAATACATCTCTTTACCCACTCTGTTAGTCCACCCTGTTTTCCCATCATTGCTGTCCTGAGTGCTGGAATAAACTGCCTCTTGCTGTATCAGGCTTTGAAGTTTCCCCCTTTGTCTCCAGAGGGTAGGGAGGAGAAGGTTCTGGAATTTTCCAGAAACTAGAGCTGATGTTTTTTCACAGACTAGGGGCGGGAATAGGAATACTTTGTCCCTTGAAAAGGAATGTTGCCGGGCTCGGTGGCTCAGCCTGTAATCCCACGCCTTTGGGAGGCTGAGGTGAGTGGATTGCCTGAGCCCGCGGGTTCGAGACCCGCCTGGGCAGCGAGATCTCATCTCTACAATAAATCAAAAAATCAGCTGGGCATAGAAGCGCATGCCTGTAATTCCGGCTACTTGGAAGGCTGAGGTGGAAGGATCGCCGGAGCCCAGCAGGTCAAGGCTGTAGTGGCCGGGAGTGGTCACTGCACTCCAGTTTGGGCAACAGAGTGAGACTCCAACTCAAAAAAAAAAAAAAAAGAAAAAGAAAAGGAATGTCTGAGAAGGAGAAAGGAGAAGTGCATACTTGGGAAAAAAGGTAAGGCTGGGAGGTAACATATGGCAACAGCCACAGTCCAGCAACTGGATGTCCTGAGTCTTATGCTCAGGCTCACAACAGGCCAACAGTTTCTTGTTTCCAGGTACCAACTTGCTTCAGAGCTTGCTATGGAACTTCCTGGGACAGAATTAACATGCAGCAATGCCAGACCCAAGTCTTAAGATGAGGATGGGGGCTCGGAGTGCCAAACTGGCAAGAAAGTGCCAGGAGAGAAGATAAAAATAGTCAGCACAACAATGCTATGCCTTACCCCAGGTCGCAATTAAAACATTCAGAGTTCACACAGTCACACATCACATAGATTAAAGTTCACAAACATCACAACAGGAGCATCAATGTTACATAAAAAGTGACAAGGTCATTTTTAAACAAACACATGCAATCTTGGGATTAGCCTCTTGAATATTCAGTGGCTCAGACAGATGCACCAATGCCAAGATGAGAATAAAACCTAAATGTCAGGGTCTGTTTTGTGACCCAGTTCGTCCCTCAAACTAGCCTAGCCTCCATCAGATGTCATAATTATTAGGTAGCAAGTGTTCCAAACATGGGTGTGGAGCAAGAAAATGTGTCCAGGTTTCCAAAAGCATAATGACATGGGAACAAATTATCTGCCCTCGCTTCTCTCCCCATTTATTCCTAATCTGATATGACATGAAACCTCAGACTGAAGACTGGCTAATATAGGCCAAATATTGTCAGACCCCGGGTTTGGCAGGAAAGAAAACGAGACAAGACTTACTGCTTTAAAAGGCCCCCTATGGGCCAGGTTCGGTGGCTCAGCCTGTAATCCCGCGCCTTTGGGAGGCTGAGGTGAGTGGATTGCCTGAGCCCATGGGTTCGAGACCCGCCTGCGCAGCGAGACTTCATCTCTACAATAAATCAAAAAATCAGCTGGGCGTGGTAGTGCATGCCTGTAATTCCGGCTACTTAGAAGGCTGAGGCGGAAGGATCGCTGGAGCCCAGCAGGTCAAGGCTGTGGTGGCCGGCAGCGGCCACTGCACTCCAGTCTGGGCGACAGAGTGAGACTCCAACTCAAAAAAAAAAAAAAAGGCTCCCTACGACTTAAGACTTTTTAAGCTGTATGTGTGTGTGTGTGTGTACATGAGAGAGAGAGAGAGAGAGAGAGAGAGAAAGGGAGAGTGTGAATGTGTGTGTGTGTGTGTCAGGGTCACCCTGTTACCTGTGCTATTACAAAGTATGTAGTGGCACACTCATCCTCACCACAGCCTCAACCTCCTGGGCTCAGGTAACCCTTCTGCCCCAGTCCCCCAAGCAGCTGGGACAACAGGCACACACCACCACACCTGGCTAATTTTATGTAGAGATGAGGTCTCGCTATGTTGCCCAGGCTGGTCTCGAACTCCTGGGCTCAAGCAGTCCTCCTGCCTCAGCCTGCCAAAGTACTGGGATTACAGGCATGAGTCACTGTGCCTGGCTCAATCAATTTCTTTCTATAACATATGTGGCCAGAAGATGTCTATGCCAGAAGAAAAGCATCTAAGCCACCCAGGAATTGAGTCCCTTAGGCACTTAATCATTCTCCACTGCCTGTATGCAGCCTCTGGGCTCCCCTTTCTCCTTTTTGCTCCTGCCAAACTCACCTGCAATCTGCTTCATAAATGTCATGCAAACACCATCGGCTCCCAGAACCCCGCTCTTCACTAGTTCCCGTACCAACCACACCAACTAGAGGAAAGAGGAAAAAACAGATGAAGAGCAGGGCCTGAGTCTGAGAAAGGGGCTAATTCAATCACACCTGAAAGGAGCACACTGCAGGTGAGGTGCACAATGGTAGGGATGTGTGGGCCCCAATTCTTCCCTCCCCTTCCTGTGAGAGAGAGGGTCCGTCCTCTGTCATGCCTTTGAGCTAGAGCCTGTCTTTTCTTTCTGGCCTTACCTGAGTACGGCAGGTATCCTGCAACTTCAGGTACTTCTCCATAAGTATCTGGTTGATTTTATTCAGGACAATATTCATGCCGTCACGACTCACCAGAGCCAAATCTCGGTAACACTGTGAAAAGTAAGGTTTGTGAGCAACCAGCACACTGATAAGGCTCCTGACCCCACCCAGAGTAGACGACCCCTTGCCCTCTACTCTCTTGAACTTAAATAACACCTATGGGATACTAAGGAGCAATGGAACAATTTCTATTGTAGACACAATCTGTCCACAGGGTTCCTCTATCCCAAACCTGTCTCCTGCTCAGTCACCCAGGGTGGGGAAAAGAACTGAATACCCTCTGGTGAGGTGCAGGAAAGCCTGCTGGGCAAGGCTCCCGGTCCTATCGCTGTCCCCCAACCTCCCTCCTTAGGAAGTGTCACACTGTTTGATGCCACAAGCTGAGCAAAACCAGGTGGAGGCCATCTGCTTTTCATCTGCCAGTAAAAGGTCACTGCAGAATGGATTGAGTTGAACAAGCCAGAAAGGATCCCAAAGAGGTTTTTAGACTTGGGCTGACCCAGCCAGAGGCAGCAAAGGGAGTATTAAGGGACAAGGATCCAGGGCAGGGCCCCAGACAGAAAGGGCAGAATCAAAACTAAATTTTCTTTTCTTTTTTTTTTAATTTTAGAGGCAAGATCTTGTTCCATCGCCCAGGATGGAGTGCAGCGGTGTGACTGTAGCTCACCGCAGCCTCAAACTCCTGGCTCAAGTGATCCTCCTGCCTCAGATTCTCAAGTAGCTGGGACTACAGGTGCACCTGCCACTGTGCCCAGATCAACTTGATTAACTAAATATCTTTCTTCTTTTTTATAGGATGCCCTTTGCTTCTGCCAAGTACTGAAAAAGGAGAGGTTCTTCAGGATACCCAACCCTGGGAGAGGTGAGGGAGGACATGCCAATTTCTTCTGTGAGAAACATTGCTTCCTGTCCTCTTAGAGCTTTGCTCGCCCTGTCTCTCTGGTAAGACCAGACTCCAGGAGGAATACCTTAGGGGACCTCATTAACAATCTCCTTTGCCTGCTGAGTTCTATCCTTGTCAGGGTCTCATCAAAAAAGAACAATTAGGTAGGCAGCTTCCCACAACCTCTGAAGGGCAATGGCAAGGACAGTATCAATAATAACAACAATAGTTAACATTCATTAATATGCACACAAACTTTATATTATATTACTGCAACCGATACACATACACGATACACTTTTGAAATAGGTATTATTTATTATTATTTCTATTTTTACAGATGAGGAAACAGGCATAGAGTGGTTAAAGTAATTCACCCCAGGTCATATAAGAGATTAGAGCAAGAACCTGGATTCAAATCCAGGCACTTCATTTTTATAGTCTATGCTTAACTGCCTCCTATATCAACATTAGAAAGAAAAGTGGCTGCTGGCCATGGCATTAAGGGCTCATGATGGTTTTGAGACTACTACATTTTTGCTGTTGTTGTTTGAGTTGGAGTCTCACTCTGTGGCCCAGGCTGCAGTGTAGTGGCATGCTCACAGTCACCGTAGCCTCGACTTACTGGGCTCAGGCAATCTGCCTCAGCCTTCCAAATAGCTGGAACTACAGGTACGCACCACCACGTCCGGCTAATTTTTTGATTTATTGTAGAGATGAGGTCTCCTCAAGTTATCCAGGCTGGTCTTGAACCTGTGGGCTCAAGCAATCCTCTCACCTCAGCCTCCCAAAGTGCTGGGATTATAGACGTGAGCCACCGCATCCGGCCGAGCCTACTACATTTCTAAACTTTCATCTTATACCTTCAGAAGAGGTATAGCCCTCAAGATCAGCTGCTCTCTGGCCTCAGTGTGTTGAGGGACTCCTAAGAGATTAGCTAAGTCACTGTATTATCCTGCCTGCATTATTCTTTTTTTTTTTTTTTTTTTGAGTTGGAGTCTCACTCTGTCGCCCAGACTGGAGTGCAGTGGCTGCTCCCAGCCTCGACTTGCTGGGATCCGGCAATCCTGCCTCAGCCTTCCAAGTAGCTGGAACTACAGGCGCGCGCTACCACGCCCAGCTAATTTTTTTGATTTATTGTAGAGATGAGGTCACCAAGTTGCCCAGGCGGGTCTCGAACCTGCGGGCTCAGGCAATCCACTCACCTCAGACTCCCAAAGGCGCGGGATTACAGGCTGAGCCACCGAGCCCAGCTGCCTGCATTATTCTTAAGTCAAACCACTTGATGATGAAAATAGCAATAGTTATCCAGCCCCCATGGGCCACAAACTTTTCATTCCCAAAGGAGAATTTATCCTTTGACTCTATGTGGGGGACGGGTGGGAGATTAAAAACAAACAAAGAAACAAGGAAGAGACACGGGAGCCCAATGAACTACTATCCATGTACTAGTCAACAGATACAGGTTGTTTAGTCCTGGAGGCTCCTGAGGTATGTCACAGAATGTGGAGAGGATGAGGTTGGTAGAGGCAGAAACAAAATCTGCGTCAGGTCAAAGATAGAGACACTAATAACCAGAGAGAAACCTTGTCTGGTCAAATGAAAGAAAAAAATCCCAGAAATGCCAAATAGATGCAGGACTGAGAAGAAAGAGTTTCTCAGGAGACACAGGGTCAGATGAAGAGAGCAGACACTGCTCTAATTCCTTGCTCCACCTAGAGACCTTTACTAACCAGAACTGCAGCTGGGTACCAAGAGGACCAGATCCCTGAGGCTGCCAGTTGTCTTACCAACCTTTGTGCCAGTTTGCTGACTGGTTTGGAAAAGGTCCAGATGGGGAAAAAGAAACTCATGAGAAACAGAAAAGAGAAGCAGAGAATCTCAAAAGAAAGGAAAAGTGAGAGAATGGCACTGAGACCGCACATGGATCCTAACCGTGCTGAGAGCAGTGATATTCCAACCTAGGCTTTCATAGCCTATGACCTTCTTTCTAGAGCTGCCTGCTGGGATAAGCACCTACACCAAGAACTGCTTGGGCCTGAGTCCTTGACCCTCTGATGAAGATAGACCTTGGCACTGATGTTAAACTCTCTCCTATTACCTTCATCTACTGACTGTTGGAGCCTGCACAGCTTAGGCCTCCAGTTAAGCCTCCCTCCTTACCACTGTTCCCCAGCAAATCCTGCCCCCAGATATTCAGTTCAGACATCAAACAAGAAATAAATAAACTAAAAGAATAGAAATATTTCTAAGAGCTGCCAAGAGGGCAGATGCAAATCAAGAAGCTACAACTGGGACAAAATCCAACCCATGCATATTTAACCCTCTACCAATATGTGATCTCCGTAACTGAGTTACCATGTTCACCTGTTCAACCCACACTAATCCTACCTACAAAGTCCCAGAGAGCTGGGCCAAACTCCCTGAACCTGCCTGCCAGTGCTAAGGAGACTCCACAGCTCATACTTTTCCAGGGCAGGCTTCTAATGTGCTCAAGACTCAGTTTCTACCGCTATCTATCTACCAACCCCACCTGTCACCTCTCAGTCTGTGAAGATTCAGGAACAACTGCACCTCAGATCCAACTGGAGGTTTCTATTTCAAAGGTGGAATCAACCCAATATAAACCTTTAGAAAATAGTCCCCTTGCTTTAAGCTGAAGCCCAAACAGTGCATTAGGGTCAGTCCTCATCAATAACTCCTACCTAAAACTTCTGCAGGACAGTATTTCACAAAATAATCATCCTTTCGGGGCGAAGGACCCAAGCTCTAGGGAGATACGTTACTAATTCTTCCATCCCACTCTGACCTGTCTCAAGGTCTCTAAATCAGTCACTAACCAATAGTTTCTCACTCACCTAAAACTGTATCCTCCTAATTCTGTCTTGACTGCTTTTGAAGAGACCTGATCTAGAAACAGTTTGGAAGTCTCACCGGAGGCCGGGCACGGTGGCTAAAGCCTGTAATCCCAGAACTTTGGAGGCCGAGGCAAGAGAATTGCCTGAGCTCAGGCGTTCAAGACCAGCCTGGGCAACTTGGCAAGACCTCGTGTCTACAATAAATATTAAAAAGAAATTAGCCAGCCATGGTAGTGCACGCCTGTAACTCCAGCTATTTGGAAGGCTGAGGTAGAAGAATCGCCGGAGCCCAGAAGGTTGAGACTGCGGTGGCCGCGAGCATACCGCTGCACTCCAGCCTGGGCGACAGAGTGAGACTCCGACTCAAAAAAAAAAGAAGACTCACAGGTAGGGGATTTATGTGGAAACCTTCAGCATGTGTACATGAATCCTGATGTAGCTGTCGACTCAAGGCAAGATACTTCACCTCCCCGGATGACCTAGGCCTCCCTTATGGGGCTGTTATAGGGCAAAAAGAAGAGATGCTCTGGTCTCTTGCTGTGTCTGGATGACTAAATTCATGACACAGGCCTTTACAATGCAGAGCCCAGTGGCCTCTTACTGTCATGTCAGGGAAAGAGCTAGAAACACCACACCACACCCACACACTGCCTCCTTCACTGAGGTTTACACTGGCTGATTCAGATCACCTGAAATAAACAAGACTTTCCACACTGGTCAAGTCAGTCTGCATTGAGATGATTATATGGAATTTTAACCTTAACTCTAACTCATCCACCTCCATCTCTGACAACAATTTCTTTAAAATAGATGGGCTAGACTGAATCATATAACTGTTTAACACTATCTAAATGAAGATATTGATTTGTCTTCAAGGATGTTGGGGATAAATTCAGTATGAAAATGAAATGGCAATTTAACTCAACAAGGTCCCAGCCCAGAATGGCTTTGGCTTTCCTGGGAAACCAAGAATTTGTGAATACTTACTGCCTTAACACCCACCCTCAGACCAGACCCTATTCCAGCTGGCATCAGAGAAGTACAAACAGATTAGGTTCCCAAGCCCATAAATCCTTCCCCTGAGGTTAATTCAAGCAGCTATGCCAAAGAACCACGAGCAACCCGCTCTTGTCCCTGGGAATGATTTTTCTTTGGTTCTTTTTGAGCATGAACAAATACCACCACCTCTGACCTCACAGGTAAACTGGGAGTGGCTTAGGTGGGGGCATGAAGCCATCAACCTCATATGGTTTTTTGGCAGGATCGAATGAGATCACACCTGTAATCCTAGCACTTTGGGAAGCAAAGGTTAGACGACTGCCTAAGCTCAGGGGTTCGAGACCAGTCTGGGCAACTTGGTGAGACCTCATCTCTACAATAAACCAAAAAGTTAGCCAGGCGTGGTGGCACACGCCTGTAGTTCCAGCTACTAGGAAAGCTGAGGCGGAAGGATCACCTGAGCCAAGTGGGCCAAGGTTGAGGTGGCTGTGAGCATGCCACTGCATTTCAGCCTGGGCAACAGAGTGAGACTCCAACTCAAAAACAAAAAGACAGATCTTGACTGGATCGAGCCTAACAGAATGCTGGGCACAGAGTGGTTTGTTTCTTTCCACATCACCCTTATTCAGGGACGAGTCAAAGGGACATTGAACTCCCCTATTCCAAGTCCTTCTCTTGTTAATGTCGTACAGTTAATGCCAGGTACCAGACACACACTCTAAATCATTATACCTAAGATTCAAAGGACACAGAGTTGTTGGAAAAGGGAAGTAAGAAGAGGTAGAAGACAGAATTTTGTTACTCTGTTATAAAAAGAACAGAATCTGAAGAGGTCATCCTGCCTAGTCCCTCATTTCCAGGAATAGACCCCACTTAAATCACTGCACATAAAGGAGAGTCTTCTGTTTGTGAAGAGCCCCAGACTAGTTTTCATGTACTATTCCTCAGAAGTCTGGCTCCAGTATACCCCAGCACTCTCTTAATCACTACATTATTTACTGCATCACTCACTAACATTAAGCTGTCTAATCTAAATCCCACTTGCCACAATGTTAAGCCTGCTTTCTGTTCACCTGCCAATGGCAGAACCTACAAACTAGAGGTCATGCTCCTCTGAGTAAGCACTCTCACGGACTTGGTTATACTTGTTCTCTTTTTTATTTTTTTTTTTGAGTTGGAGTCTCACTATGTCGCCCAGACTGGAGTGCAGTGGCCGCTCCCAGCCACCGCAGCTTCAACCTGCTGGGCTCCGGTGATCCTTCCGCCTCAGCCTTCCGAGTAGCTGGAATTACAGGCATGCGCTACCACGCCCGGCTGATTTTTTGATTTATTGTAGAGATGAGGTCTCGCTACCCAGGCGGGTCTCGAACCCATGGGCTCAGGCAATCCACTCACCTCAGCCTCTCAAAGGCGCGGGATTACAGGTTGAGCCACCGAGCCCAACTTACTTGTTCTCTTCTACTCCCTGGATTAAGTGCCAACCCTTTCAGCCTTGCCTCATAATTCTAAAGGTTAAAAGTATATGTGCTTTCTCACTCTCACAACTGCCTTTTCTTGCCTTTTACCTTCAGCATCTGGAGCTAGAGAAGGAACTTTAGGCAGATAATTGACCAATCCACTGAAAGTAAAACAGGAGTTATAACCATACTTGGAGAACAAGATCATCCAGCTCGGGTCAGAGAGCCTTGTACTACCCCAGTTAAGTACTGCCATAGTCCAGATCATACATGAGGGCCTGTGGGTCCAAAGCAGGACGTCTTACCTTCTGGGCTTGGGCAGGTTCAGTGAGGACAAGAGTAAAGAGGCCCAGGCAGATTTCCTCATGCTGAGGGGGGCCTTTGCATACCTGGAATGTGAGAAAAGGAAAAAATAAGTTGTCATTCACAGGTAGACAGTTCTCAAGTACAGCCTCTCCCAGAAACATGAGACTCCAGAGTAACATGAAAAAGGGAATCATCAACACTTAAATCTGAATATGTCCTTCTCTTTAAAGTGATGAGGAAGTTGGGTGTGGTGGCACACACCTGTAGTCTCAGCTACTTAGGAGGCTGAGGCAGGAGGATCACTTGAGCCCAGGAGTTTAAGGTTACAGTGCACTGGGATCACACCTATGAATAGCTACTGCACTCTAGCTTGGGCAACATAGCAAGATGCAATTTCTTAAAATAATAATAATAATGCTTAAAATTACTTCAGGTTATGTCTATAAGGCATATATGAAACATAAATGAATTTCATATTTAGACTTGGGTCCCATCCCCAAGATATCTCATTTTATATATATGTAAATTTTCCAAAATCTGAAAAATTCTGAAATTCAAAACATTTTGGTCCCAAGCACTTAGAATAAGGAATATGGCTAGGCACAGTGGCTCACACCTATAATCCTAGCACTTTGGGAGGCTGAGATGGGAGGATAGCTTGAGCCCAGGAGTTTGAGACCAGCCAGACAACATAGCAAGACTTCATATCTGCAAAAATAAGAAAATTAGTCAGGTGTGGTGGCCTGCAACTGTAGTCCCACCTACTCAGGAGGTGGAGGCAGGAGGATCACCTGAGCCCAGAAGGTCAAGACTGTGGTGACCTGTGATCGTGCCACTTCTCTCTAAATTGGGTGACAGAGTGAGATCCTGACTCAAAAACAAACAAACAAACAAACAAACAGTATAATAAGCAGATAATACTTATTGAGTATTCACTGTGTGCCAAGGATTACTTTAAGTCCTTTACATGTACTATTTAAAATCATTTCAACCAGAAAGATTGATCAGGAAATGTGAAAGATAAAATACATGAGAATGTTTTATTAAGAAAAAAAATTAGCCGGGCTCGGTGGCTGAGCCTGCAATCCCGCGCCTTTGGGAGGCTGAGGTGAGTGGACTGCCTGAGCCTGTGGGTTCGAGATCCGCCTGGGCAGCAAGACCTCATCTCTACAATAAATCAAAAAATCGACCAGGTGTGGTAGCGCGCACCTGTAATTCCAGCTACTCGGAAGGCTGAGGTGGAAGGATCGCCGGAGTCCAGTAGGTCGAGGCTGCGGTGGCCGGGAGCGGCCACTGCACTCCAGTCTGGGCAACAGAGTGAGACTCCAACTCAAAAAAAAAAAAAAGAAAAAAAAATTAGGCTGGGCTCGGTGGCTCAGCCTATAATCCCAGCACTTTGGGAGGCCAAGGTGAGTGAAATGCCTGAGCCCGCGGGTTCAAGACCCACCTGGGCAACTTGACGAGACCTCATCTCTACAATAAATCAAAAATTAGCCGGGCGTGGTAGCGCGTGCCTGTAGTTCCAGCTACTTGGAA